>NC_081558.1:71194666-71425613 GCF_022355385.1 Mustela nigripes | reverse complement strand
GTCTCGATCCCAGGACCCTGGGATCATGACCTGAGCCAAAGGCAGCGGCTTACCCCACTGAGCCACCCAGGCGCCCCTGAAGAGTTTTGATCAGGAAAGGATGCTGTACTTTGTCAAATGCTTTTTCAGCATCTATTGAGAGTATCATATGGTTCTTGTTTTTTCTTTTATTAATGTATTGTTTCACATTGATTGATTTGCGGATGTTAAACCAACCTTGCAATCCTGGGATAAATCCCACTTGGTCGTGGTGAATAATCCTTTTAATGTACTGTTGGATCCCATTGGCTAGTATTTTGGTGAGAATTTTTGCATCTGTGTTCATCAAGGATATTGGTCTATAGTTCTCTTTTTTGATGGGATCTTTGTCTGGCTCAACCACATCTTTTGAGAAACTAAATCTGGTCAGCTCAACCTCTACACCTTTTAATCAATGGCACCAAGACATCTCTTTTTGCTTAAGCCAACCAGAGGTGCAACCCTAAGAATATTGAATAATAAGGTATCAAGAAAACCTTTGGCCATGCAAGATTATGTCAGAGACATTCCAGGTACAACTCCAGAAAAAAAGCACAATAAAGCAACTATCCTAATTAAAAATGTCCAATGGCCTATTTGGTTTCCCAGTAGAGATAAGAAGTTTATTTTGTAATATATTATGTGTTTTAAGTATGCAATGTCATTGTTTAAAAAAAAAAAAACAACAACAGGGTAGATACCTTAATTAAATGCTTTATTCCTTGAAAAAAGGCAACTATAACTGAACTTCCAGCTCTAATATCACTGAGGACACATCATATTACAAATACAATATTAACAAAAAAATTAGAAATGTTGCAAATTAGCCAGAGTGTTACAAGAAACACAAAGTGAGCCATGCTTCTAGAAACATGGTGCAGACTTGATAGACATACATCAGACCCAAAACATAGTTGTAGAAAACAATATCTCAGGATAGACAATAGGATTGGAGAAACCAGAATGGCAGAGCGAGGGCTCTGAAGCAGAAGTTCAAGGTCCCTGAGTTCTCATAGTCATATATGTATTTGCTGTCAGCTGTGCTGGTAGGGTCTTTTCCCGAGCTGCTGGTGCAGGTGCCATGTTTACACTGGAACAGTGGGTGCCAAGACACGACTCCTTAGAGTTTTAGAGAGGAGTGTGTGATTGATAGTACCAAGCAGAGCCCTGTCCCTACTGGGTGTACTGGTCCTGTGGTGACCCACTCCCCCAAGTTTTGAGGTGCTCCCAATCCCCACCATCATACGAATGAGGTTAATTTCAACAGGTAGAAGGAGGCTGAAGTTTCCATACTTGCTGAGCTCCTCTGCCCTGCGTCGGGCATCAGTTACATGTTCGATGGCCAGAAAAGCCACAGGGTCTGAGGGAGAGGAAGAGGCGTATTGTATTTTTGTCAGGAATGTCCTGAGTGGGGTGGGCTGTTAAATTATCATCTATATGCAGTAGTCCAGTTTCCTTTTCCAGACTTAGCTCTTTTGGATCTTGTCCTAAGATGTCCCCAAAGACAGTGGGGGAGACTTTCGAATCCCTGGGATAAAACAGTCCAACAGTATAGTTGTTTATGATGGGACCCAGGGTCTTCCCACTCCAAGGCAGATAATTCTTGAGATGTAGATTTAATGGGATACAGAAAAAGGCATATTTTAAATCTAGCATAGTGTAATATGTCTCATTAATTGGCAAATTGGCAGATAGGATCTATAGATTGGGTCCTACAGGATGTATGTCTTAAACATCCTCATTAACAGCTCAGAGGTCTGAACAAATCTGTATTCCTCACTCTCTGGCTTTTTAAATGGGTAAAATTGGGGTGTTGGCCTGATGAACCCTTGCTCAAAGAGCTTATTTGTTACTAGGAGGATTCCTTCTACAGCTTCTGTTTTTGGGGTTATTGCTTGACCCACAGCCAGTGATCTAGCTGCTTTATTTCTACCTTCACGGGCATGGTGCTGACCATACTTCCCACTCATCCTTGCATCCAGTCCTCTCAATTAACTTGGTTTAAAACAGTTTGTGGAATTTCATTTCCTTTAGGTATTGGCATATCTTGTACTTGGGGACTTGGATTTCTATAGTGTCCTGTTCCCAACTGATTGAGGCCCCCTGATTTGGATAAAATGTCTCATTCTAAGAGAGGAACAGGGAAGGCACTCTGTACTAATAGAAAAGAGAGCTTTAGTAACTTGGACCCTATTCACAGGTCAAAGACTCCAGAAACCTTTTGGTCTCTCCTTTTCCTGAGACTCCTTTTAGGTTACATTTTCTGTAGAAAGGCTACACTTTTGGGTGTTCAATACGCAGAAAGTGGCTCCAGTATCAAGCCTAAATTGAACCTCCTTTCCTCCCACTGCCAAAGCTTCCCTGAGCTCCTCATGGGAGGTGAGGATCTGATTATCTGAGACAATGGAGGAGCCCCGTGGTCCTGCATCTCATCTTAAGTGAGGGGCAACTGGAATGACTTGGTTGTGTTTATCCCCTTCCTTTTTTGGGGGTGATTTGGGAAACCCCATTTCCAGGGCCCCTTTTGCTTACAGCCTGTGCATTAGCTAGATCCTAACTTTGTGGGCTCTCTCCTCGTACCATTGGGGGAGGGCAGGGACACTCACCCACAGTGCCTTCTTTTCCTCCCCTGGGCTACCACGTGTGGATGGGAGACCTCCATAACCTCTCTGTTATTGAACACCCTGAAGCCCACCTCTATAAGCTGAGTGGAGTTAGTGTCAGGACCCATGGCAAATTTTTGAAGTTTCAGATGGTTATCTGGAGCACTTCAAGATATGAATTTGGTATTGAGGACCACTTACCTATCTTGGGCCTTGGGATTCCAACTTGTATTCCATTTCAGGCAATCCTGCAGCCTTTCTAAGAAAGTTGATGGCTTTTCGTCAGTCCTCTCCAAATCTCCCTTCATTTGGACCAGTTCATAGGAGGTCTACTTACTTCTTGCATAGCTTTCAAAAGCAGACTCCAGAAATGCCCTGACTTTTCCTTCCCTTCTAAAGAGTTAGGATCCCATTCAGGGTTGGTCCCTGGTACTGTCTCCTCACTTGGTCTTCTAGAACCTGACTTGGGATCATACTCCTTATTAGCCTCTTCTCTGGCTTTTGTAAATGCGGCAGACTTTTCTTCTGCCATTAGGAGGGGAGTTAGCAAAGCCTGGATGTCTGAGCAAGTTGGATTATGTGTAGAAAAGATGCCCTGCATTAGGTTCAAAACCTCAACCAGGTGAGCCCACAGCCCTTTGATGCCTCCCAGTTGTGTAAGTCTGAAGTTGTAAACCAGACATGCATATTGATGAGATGTCCATCACCAGCAGGTACTTGCCTTCATGGAAATATTCCAGCCCCAGGTTTCAGATTAGTGCCATCTGGCAAGGGAGGGTAAAGGGATTCAAGAGAAATCAGAGACCTGTTGGTGTGTGTGTGTGGGGGGGGGATTAATAAAAGATTAGGAGTTGGTACAGATGGGGCCAGAGGAGCTGGGCCTGAGTATCAGAGGAGTAAGTTGGGGACCCCTTAGAACTTGTGACTGACTTAAAGGTGGGGGAAAGGGTTAGGTTTTCTCTAGCTTACAGTAGTTCTTCTTCATCAGATGGACCCTTTAATATTGGAAGCATTTGGGGGGTTTTAGATTCAACCTTCATTTTACATATGTGACATTTCCTCTGTAGACCCTTTTTTTCTGATATAGTGTCATAAAACTTTGAATGTAACACTTCCCATTTCCGTGTTCTCTACAAAACAAGTCCAATTGTAATATGGTATTAAAATTCAAATCTTCACTCTCCAGCCATTTTTCTTCATCTTCTAGGATATATTGTGGCCAGGCTGTCTGGCTTTTAGGTTAAGAAAGAAGGGAGCTTGCTTTTAGATTAAGGGGGAAAGCCTTCCAGGTATGGAGGATACAGTCCCATGGGCTCTTCTTGGGGATGAACTTGTCCTCACCTCCATATTCTGGATTTTTCCTTAGGTTCTCCTTCCAACTACCTCCCCCTCTCCCCAAGAGGTTTACAGCAGTCCAGTGCTTTCACTGCCAAAGTCAGGTTTGATTCTCAGTCAAGGAACAAGGTAGCCAGGATGGGGATTCAGATGGAGCAAAAAGCCACACAATTTAGTGAACAAAAACACACCACACAGACATTAGATCAGCCAGATCAGAGATGCCTTGCAACCTCCCAGACCCTAAGCACCAGATGCCAGAACTCGTGTCCCGCGTCCCTGACAAATAGAACAATCCACCTTCGGGTCAGTCTCAGATAGATGGCTCCCTTTTTGCTGGGCTGGAATATGCGATCCCCTGAGTGGCCAGGTCATGCAATCTTTTGCTGCCTCCTTCACCCTGGGATTTCTTTGCCGGCTTACTCAGACTTGTGAAACAATTTGAATTAACATCTACTAGCTGTGCCTCAGACCTGGTGCTAGTCACTTCTGTGGAGATCCTTCCTTCTGAGAAAAAGCCTCCGTGGAGCCGAGGATTCTGCGGTGAAGACAGAACACTTGGTGCCTGTAAACCCACTAGGGGGTGGGTTTACAGGCACCAAGAAGGGAGAGTCCACCGAGGAATCCGTCCCAGCCCTGGCAGCATGAACAGGTTAGCCTGCCGCTGCTCACTGCTCTGTTCTTTGGAAACCAGGTAACCAGAGGATGGAGTCTCAGAAGGATGAGTGTCCCATCCGGGTTGCCAAATCTGTGACCGAAATAAAGCGTACAGTTGCTCCTTGGTAAATTGCAGATACGGACTACACCAGATGAAGTTGTTACACACAGGAAACTTTATTCGCAGCAAATAAGGAGATCACCAGGAATCACTTCCCAAGCCAGGACTCTCTAAACAGGGATGAACCGGATTCTGTTAATCCGGGGTTTGGGATGAAGTCTCATCATTATATGTAAAAGGCGAGCATAGGTTTGTGCATATGCGCATAGAAAACATACTTATATACGCATCGTGTGTTAGGTTAAGGAGGCTTATGTTCCTCCCAGGGCGGGGATCCTAAAATTATAATGAAGTGGACATGAAGGTCCGGCTCTTTATGGATCAATTGTGCAGGCGCCCCCTGGTGGTTGAGCTCGAATTCGTCTAGGCCAGTTGGAGCTTATTTCTTTCTCTATTCCAGAAAGACATTAATTTCTAAAAGATAAAATTGATAGTGTGGCCTGAGTGTAGGGGGCCCTGCCAGTGACATTGTCTGCCTCAATTTAAGCTCCAAATTACAAAAATGTGCATATTTCCTTCAAAGGCAGGGCTGGCGGATGCTGGCCAGGTGGGTTTGGCTGGGGTATATACAATCCAGTAAGAGGATCCTGGGACTCCTGGTTGCTGGAGGAGCTCGGGACGCCTGCAGACAGCGAGTTCAAATAGGTACTGAGGTTGGCCAATCTGCAGCTGCCACCTCAGAGTGATTTTCTGGGGTGGGCCCCTTCCCCACTGCAGCCGATGTAGCTGGTCCCTGGCTGTGGCATCAGACCCTTGGACTTCCCCGGGTTGCTCAGGTCAGGCCAAGGGCAAGAAGTCCGCATGCACGTGTAACGAAGCTTAGGGATCCCGGGACCTAGGACAGGGCTGTCGTCCTGAGATGCTGGGTCTGAGAGGCTCTTGGGGGGGGGTAAACCTTAGAAATAAAAAAAGAAAAAAAGGAAGGAAGGAAGGAAGGAAGGAAGGAAGGAATAAAAAAGAAAGAGAGAGAGAAAGGAAGGAAGGAAATAGCCAATCATTTTACCAGCAAAATATATTTATTTGAGAATTGCAAAGAAGTTGCCATTTGGGACAAGCAAACTATGCAAACCACAGGCAACTCTGAAGAGATCAAGGGAAGGTCAGCTTTTATTAGGTTTCAAGAAGAAGTTGAGGGTTGTTTTGATGCAAAGTTTATTGGAGAAGAATAAGAGTTCAAGGTTATAATGACTTCTCATTGGCTGAAAGCCATGGTTAGCTGGTTGCTGCTGGGGCTGGGAGAGATCTTTTTCTTAAAGGCGGGAGGTACAATTCCTATGGGAAAAGTGTCCTCCCTTGTCCTTCAGCTGAGTACAGGAGAGCTACCCCTTCAGGGCTTCCTGACTCCATTTTTCTGAGGGTTCCTTGACCCATTTTCACACTTGCCCCATTTGATCAAAAGACTTCCTCAAAACCATCGCTGATCCAGAGTAGGTTTTGTGCATTTAGTGGTTTTGTCCTGGTTGTCACGCCCCCCGCTGGTGGGAAAGTGCGATGGCTGGGAACCACTGAGGCCACATTTGAATAATGAGGAAGGGAAGGCGGGAGAACTCTCAGGCATCTTCCACCTAAAGTCTCTCTCTCTCTTTTTATTTATCTATGTGAAAGAGCATGAGCATGAGTCAGGCCGGGCAAGGGATGGAGGAAGAAGGAGAAGCAGGATTCCCATGAGCAGGGAGTCCAATGCGGAGTTCAATCCCAGGGGCCTGGGATCATGACCTGAGCCAAAGGCAGACACTTACCCAACTGAGCCACATGGGTGTCCCTAAAGTCTGTGTCTTATTGAGGTTGTAAGTATTAGAAATCATCTTGAAGCCATTTTGAACCAGCATCATTCTATTTGGTACATCAGCTCTGCAGGGATCTGGCAGACAAGAGGTACAAAGTTTTAAAAGATTATACAAAATAATACAAAAAGCAGAATGATGACCCAGTTTGCATAGTAGTCCTAAACTAAGAGCCCAAAGCTGAAGGTAGGCAGCTAAATAGATCAAGGCTCACAGGTGAGGTGGAATTCTTTGTAGTCAAAGTGCTTATTCTCTGATGTTGTGCAGGTCAGTATTTACTTCCCCAGGGGAAGTTACCCATGTGCCGCAGGCGGCATTCCCTACTGCACAAACGCCTCCCGGTTCGGCCAGGAGATGATCAGGACCTACGCAATTATCCAGAATTACTGTAGCCAGTGAGGCAAGTGATTGTTGCTGGGCTGCTAGCGCTTTGGTTGGGGAGTTAGTTAGCTCTCTTAATGTTGGAGAGAGATTTCCGATCTTGCCTTTGTTGCATTTACTCCAATCCATGAGAGAAGGTCTCTGCTTAGGGAGGAAAACCAGAGTCATACATGCCTCATGGAGGCTCAATGGAGTGGACCAGTCGGGAGCTTCTGTCGGGGGCTTCTGACTTGTTATGCATGTTAAGAGGGACAGTGAAATGTTCCAGTAAGCACTGCCCTTCGGTTGGCCAGCTGTCAACATTTGTGTGCCCCCGGGAAATGCTCTCCACAACAAATGCAAATGAAAGCAAGTGGAGCCTGGAGGACTCCAGGTAAGATTACTGATAGATTCATTAGCAGAATGTCCTGATGGACCCTTTCAAGTTATGGGTCAGAGGCACTGAGGTGACCTTCTAGAATGCAGAGATTATCCCTTCCTAAAGGGGTCTTTTCTGAAAACCTCACAAAGGAGTATAGACCTGTTTGTCTTTCCTTTCGGTACAGGGAAACAGATTATATTTTGTTATATTATATTAAGGAAAAGGAGGGGGGCAGAGCGAGGGAAGTAGGATTGACAGAGGTGGAGGTGTTTAGCTGAGCTGGGGGAAAAGTTGAAACAAGCATGGGAACTCCTGGTTGCAACAACCAAAACCCACTAGGTAACCTCCAGAGGCTTGCAGGTAAATCAGCAGTGGCACTGGGGACTAAAGAGAAAATAACAACAGATAAGGCCAAGGGACCTCTGACATCATAAACAGACTGGAGTGCCAGGTGACAGATCCAACATTCAGAGAGGTTTCTTTCTTTTGCACCAGACAGAGAAATGTGGAGAAGAGTACTGTGTTTTCAAGAGAAAGACGGGGGAAAAAACCAAAGTGAGAAACAGCAGTGCCTGGCCAGGCAGTCTTGGGAAAGCTATCTCTTTCCATTGTCATTGGCTTCAGTTTCTGGAAATCTTTCCTTTGAGGTCACCGACTGGTGTGCAGGTCCAGTCGGGTTCGGTGCTTTCTTTAGATATGACAAGTGATTCCAAGGGTCTGTTCCTTGAAGTGTGGTGGCATAAATGTTGGTTAAGAGTAGCTGAGACGGGTCTTTCCAATGGAGTTGAAGAAAGTCTTTCTGGAGATGTCTTTTCTGGTAGCTGACGTCCCTGGGTCATAAGGTGTGAAGTTGAAGGTCTTCATCTCCTGGGAGCGGCTGTGAGGCAACTGCTCGAAGCAAAGCATGGTTATTTTAACAAGCAAGTAGGCCTGTAAAGTATTGAGGTGTATCTCCTGTTATCAGCCGTGGGTCAAAGAAGCAGAGTCCAGGTGCTGTGGGAGTTCTGTTACAAGGAGAACAGATTTTTTTTTTTTTTTTTTTTTAGATTTTATTGGTTTGACAGAGACACAGCAAGAGAGGGAACACAAACAGGGGTGGAGGGAAAGGGAGAAGCAGGCTTCCCACAGAGCAGGGATCCAGATGCATGGCTCGAACCCAGGACCCTGGGTGGGATCATAACCTGAGCCAAAGGCAGACACTTGACGACTGAGCCACCCAGGCGCCCCAGGTGAAAGATTCTTATTGAAATGATGCAAATACATACATTGTCATGAAAAGTGCAGAAGAGTTTCAGAGTTCCAGAGGGATTAGGGAGAAAAAGGTAAGTGTCTCATTCTTTATTGTAAAAGTCCGAGTTTCCAAATTGCCCTAAGTTACAGATAGTTCAAAGGAGAGGTGAATAGCAGTCCTTTAACCCTGGGAAACAGAATACAAAAGCAGCTTACCATTACAGCTTCAGAAATTTTCATGAGTTCAGTGTTATGATCTTCAGTTGATCAAAACCTGTGTTCTAGAGTACTTGTCAAAGTCTTCCTCAGGAATCTCTTTGAAGATGAAACACTTGAAACAACTATTTGTCGCTGACAAATACTTGCAAATAGCAATGGTTAGAGATCTGAGGGGAGTTCTTATGTCATTGATGAAGAAATTTGGCTATTTTTGTGACACACATCTCAAGAAAACTAGAGTTATGACTGATAACACTATATGAGGACATTGAAAATTTTGGAATTTAATTCCCAAAACACTATATGCATCTATAAATACCACATAAAGAAGACTTAGTGTTCTTTATTTTAAAGATTTATTTGTTTCAGGGGGAGAGACAGAGACAGAGTGCACACCTGAGTGGAGGGAGGGGCAGAGGGAGACATTTCAAGCAGACTCCCCGCTGAGCATGAATCGGACACAGGCCGGATCCCATGATCCAGGAGATGATGACCAGAGCCAAAACAAAGAGAGAGACGCTCAACCGACTGCGCCACCAAGATGCCCCTTTTTTAAATTTTATTTTTTTTTAAGATTTATTTATTTGAAAAAGAGAGAAAGGGAGGAGGCTTAATATTCTTATTTAACAATGCTGCCCATGTAATATAATATATCAAATAATGTTCATTACTGTAACATCTCCCCTTTTATATTCTCCAATTTACTTTCAGGTCAAAAAGACTATTTTAGAATTTGATTTTGGGAAGTTCGTCAAAAATATCAAAAGGTTTTGGACACTTAACCAAACAGGATCACATTTTGAAACAATATTTACTTGTCTATTTGATCAAAGTGACAATAAAAGATTTCAAAAGCAAATACAATGGGTTGTTATATCGTTGTAGGTAAACTTAGCTCTCTTAATGTCCAGAGGACTTCGTTTACTTGAGTAATCAAAGACCTGATGATAAAGATTAACGTGGAGTACAAAAAATTATTTTGATAGAACACAAAATATTTGCTTTCTAATTAGATTACTTTAAAAGGTAAAACCTTCACAACTTTTTATTAAAAAAACAAACCCAGTAGTCCAAGAAAACTTTGTCTTTTTAACAGATAAATAATTTTTAGTTTTACATAAGTACATTATTGGTAGTAAGGCTTAATTCCTTAGAATAACAATTTAATTTTTAGCCAACTTGACCATATATAAAATTCCTTTCATGTGATTCTTTTTCTATAAAACTTCCACAACTTTTTATGTCTATTAGGTTTGTCCTAGCTTTCTCCTTATTCTGGAACAATGAATTTGCTTTAGGATAAAATTATCTTTTTTCCTTTCTCTCCCTCCCAAACAGACACACACACACACACACACACACACACACACACACACACACAATGATGTCCTTCATGTCATGTCTTATCCAATCCTATTTTCCCTACTTTTCATATATGACCATCTTCTTTGATCCTTATTATTTCTAGTAGTTCTTTGTTTTTTAAAGTTTTATTTATTTATTTATTAGAGAGAGAGAGTGGGCGTGTGCAAGGAGGGGCAGAGGGAGAGGGAAAAGAGACTCCCCACTAAGCTGGGAGCTGGATGTGGGGCTTCATCCCAGGACTATGAGACCATGACTTGAACTGAAGGCAACCGCCTAACCAACTGAGCCACCCAGGCATCCCTCTAGCCGTTTTGTTAAAAACTTTTTTTGCTGACAGTTTCAACTTGATCAGTTTAAATGTTTTTTTCTAAATTTCAAGAACTTATACAGCTTATCTAGAAATGATGTCCAGTAGTTGTTACCGAGTAATTACAAATTTACTCTTAGAAAATAGCTTAATTGCTTATGCATTATCTTACGTTAATAGAAATTTTTATATAGTTAAAAAAAAAAAAGCGCAGGCTTTTTGGAAGTGACAGTTTGAGATTCACTGGTGTCTGTGGTCTCATCCTGACGGTGCTCTGTTAGAACGGGGATGACAGAACAGGCAAGGACGACAGGATCCCCACATTGTTGCTGAAGAGGCTTCTCTAAGTTACGTAGGCAGAAGAAAGATTTGAAAAATGGGACAACTTCTAAACCGGCGGCAGAGCTATAAATAGTGGGGAAGCTGCTAACAGAATCCCAGCTTTGTAAGTTGTTGTAGGAAATGGGGGAAGTGCCTTTAAACAAAGATTGCTGCCTGGCTGCAAATCTGAAAAGACAGGGCAACAAAGTATGAGGCTCACAGCCTGATGACCTCACAGACCCCTTGTGGCTCAACTTCGGGGATGTAAGAGCAGGGCTTTCGAACATGTTGGGTCGTTCCATAGTGAGAAATGTGTCTATTTTACGGTCTAGCACATTCCTATATAAAGAAAACCATCTAAATAACTGAAATAGGGGTGCCTGGGTAGCTCAGTCGGTTGGACATCTGACTATTGGTTTTGGCTCCCAGGTCATGATCTCAAGGTCGTGGGATTGAGCCCCGTCTGGGACTCCGCACTCAGTGGGGAGTCTGCTTGAGAATTCTCTCTCCCTCTGTCCCTCCCCACTTCCTGTTGCCCCCACACTCACTTGCTCTCCCTCTCGCTCTTTAAAATAAAGAAATAAATATTTAAGTACCTGAACTAAAAGTTTAATAAACCGTATGTATTTCCTATATTCAGTATATGCCACGAATATATTCTGTGTTGCACTTTATGGAATTATATATAATCAATGATATTTATAAATTATAGATAAAATTGAAGATACATTTTCCATTTATCTGCATGGATATACATAATAATACATATATTTCCCACTTAAATAAATTAATCATAATTCATCAATGGCCTGTTTGAAAATGAAGAGGTTGGGGCGCCTGGGTGGCTCAGTCATTAACTGTCTGCCTTCAGCTCAGGTCATAATCCCAGGGTCCTTGTATTGAGCCCTGCACTGGGCTCCCTGCTCAGTGGGGAGCCTGCTTCTCCCTCTCCCACTCCCTCTGCTTGTAATCCTTCTCTCATTGTCTCTCTCTCTTTGTCAAATAAATAAATAACATCTTAAAAAACAACAACGAGACGTTATAATAGACTCTTCCATAGGAGGAGAAAGCTCTCATGGGAACACTGTTGCTTCTCGCCTTCCGAGGGGCACCTGCAGCATTGCCGGCGTTTCCTCAGTACGAATGCACACAGCACAGTTAATTTATGCTTATTACGGTGTGTTCTTTTTGTTGTTCCTTATGTATCCTCAGCTCTTCTTCTGATATTATGCAATATTTGTCATTGTGGTTTTTCAGTGAAAAGTAGGAAACAGGAAATTTTGCACAATCGTAGGTTAGCATCCTGCAGTAGATGAGAAAATCTGTAAATATATTTCCATTTTTTCAAGGTGACATAAAACATGTTTATTAATAGACTCATATTTCTTGTGTCTCTGTAAAAATTAAAGAGCCAAGAGTATAGGTAGTATAGATACTTATGTTTAACATTTAATGTTTACCTTATTTGGAAATGACTTAGCTATTCAATAAATATCTATCGTTCAGTTTAACTTAGTATAATATTTGATCTTATTAACATTTATTGACATTATTTGCTTTCAGCAAATATACTTGGATAAGGCACTAAACAGCTAACCATCATCTTAAATTATTTCTCTTATTGACAAATTCTGTAATAGAAAGATTGCATGAATTTATTTGATTAGTGACCCAGGTAGAAGAAGTTGTTTATCTGCATTATATTTAATCCGGAACTCTGAGTAAGTACCTATTTTTCTTAAACCAACAAATTTAAAGTAGTGTTTATTGATCAGAGATTATCTCAGATCGTATGAACTGAGAAAACATTTGGGTTCACTGCTATATTTTTGAGATGATATTTGACTTATGTAAACACTTAATTTTATTCAAGGCAATGAAATAGAGCTCTGTACTTTAATTTTGGTAGTACTGATACCCGGGTTGGCTAGGAAGCAGTGAGCTAGCTCCATGCACTCTCTGAGTACCAGCTCCTCTGTGCTCACAGGCCTTGGAGCTGTTGGGGGATCTTCTCTGGATCCCGCTTCTCAGACGTCATTTAATATCAACATTAAAGACACAATAGCCAATGATTTTACGAGCAAAATTAATTTCTTCGGGAATACCCAAGGAACTGCAATTCAGGACAAGCAAATTCTGACAAGCCACAGGCAGGTATGAAGCGACAAAGGGAAAGTCAGCTTTTATTAGGATTTAGGAGGAAACAGGGGAGGATTGTTTAAACAGAAGTTCACTGAAGAAGAGTCTTAGATTATGGCAGGTTTTCAGTGGCTATAAGAGCTTATTGCTGTGGCTGGGACAGATCTTCCTTCTTTTTCTTAAAAGCCAGAGATAAAAATCCTATGAGAAAAGCACCCTCCCTTAACAAGAATTTCCTTCTTTCTCTTTGTTGGTTACACGGGATGCAAGGGGTGGTACTTGCATGGGAGCGCCTCCTTCAGGGCTTCCAAACTCTTTAAAATTGTTGTAGTTGTTTTTCTTTAAAGATTTTATCCATTTATCCAGATATCACAAGTAGGCAGAGAGGCAGGCAGAGAGGCAGGCAGGCAGAGAGAGAGGAGGAAGCAGGCTCCCCGCCGAGCAGAGAGGCCGATGTGGGGCTCGATCCCAGAACCCTGAGATCATGACCCGAGCTGAAGGCCCAACCCTCTGAGCCACCCAGGCGCTCCTGTAGTTGTTTTAGATTATATTTATTTGAGGTGGGGGAGTAGCAGAGGGGGAGGGAGAGGGAGAAAGAATCTGAAGCACACAACACACTGAGCCCCACACGGGGCTCCATCCCACGTCCTGGAGATCATGACCTGAGCAGAAAGCAAGAGTCAGACTTAAACAGCTGAGCCACCAGGTGCCCCTCCAGACTCCATTTAAAATGAGATGTCCTTTACTCGTTTTCATACGATGAGATTTTTGCATACTCAAAAGCTCTGACTCACCCAGCAGACAAATTCCTTCTCAACGAAGAGCTTGAGGTGATGCATCTGCCTCAGCAGGGCTTCATCTGAGAAGAAAGCCTTGGGAGGTCGGTTGGCTAAAGAAGCCCCAGAACTCCTCGGGCAGCAAGTCCAGATGGGGAATGGCTGTCCCCCACTGGCAGCTGCCACCTCGGGATGATGCTCAGGGGTTGTCCCCTCCACACTCCATTTAGCAGTTTCTTAGGGCCTGGCCCCAGCTGAGCAGCCAGGTGGTCCCAGGTTCCCTCAAGCTGGCTGAAGTGTTTTGAATGGAGCATGCGCTGGCAGTAGTTTCAGGTGGCCAGGAAATGAAATGAACAAGAGTTGGGAGAGGCCAGGTCTCAGGAACGGAATGATGGGGGTCCGCAGCAGTTGCCTAATTCCAAGATTTACCCTACACAAATGGGTTTATTCCTTCTGAAGGCAAAGCTGGACAAATTTGCGCTTTGTTGCCTGGGACTGGCCTGGGCTAGGCTGACTGACAGGGCATGTTCCAATAAGAGATACCAGGAACTTCAATTACTGATAAATCCGGGACTCCATTAGGCAGCCTATCTACATAGAGACTGACTGTGGCTAGCTTAAAGTGGACACCTCAGAAAGATTTTCAAGGTGGACTTTCTACCCAACCTCCCTCCTGCCCCAACTGCAAAGGTATTAATGGTGTTTTGGAATGGCCTGAGTTCCACAGACCTGCAGGGTGCTGGTAGCCAAGGCCTGGCTGACACAGTATGCTCTGCACATGGGTAAATCCACAGGCTAGGGAAGCCAGAGATCTGGAACAGGGCAAGTGTCAGGACAGGCTGGGTCATGGGTAGGGCCACTGTAGGTCCAAAGGGAGCTGCCTAATTCCAAGCCCTATTCTACGAAAAGAACATAGGGGGCTAAGGGGCAGGGGATGCAAATGGGCCTCATTGGCTGTTTTGAATTAAAATTACTTAAATAGCTTGTGCAAGACAACTCCCTGACCTCCCTTTGTCTCCAAGAAGCAGGAAATAAATCTCCCATGTGGAAGGCACCCTCCCTGTGCCAGGAAGTGAGGAGTCACCCTTATCGCCAGAGAGAGGGAATTCAGTCAAGAAAGCCATAGAAACCAATCTTGTTACTTTTGCTAGTTTACTTCTCCAGCCCAAATTCTGTTAGATTTCCTCACTACTTGAAGCTTCCAAACATAAGTTTTCTTTGGTCTGTCAGACTCCTCACAGGTTGTTTCTTTTCTAAAATGTGAAAAAGCTGCTTGCATTTTGTTTTCAAAGTTAACATTAGGCCTCCATTCACAATAATTAAATTTTGTGTTTTGTCTTCTGTTAATCTGTTTCATATCACTTTAATTCTCAGACCAGCTAGAAGAACCTTGACTAACAGAGGCAAATTTTTCCTCCCCAGCAGTTGGAATAAGCAGCAGGATAAACTTTACTGACTGGACACTGCTGCATCTGAGAAATCCTGTGACATCCGACAAAAGCCGGCACAAAGTAAGAATCTTCACCCCACTTAACACCCCACTCCCCCCAGATCTCTTCCTGCAGGTCTAATAGAAGCAAGAATGGTGAGAGTTGTTTTGGCTCCAAATTTGTAACAGTAAGAGAAACTAATTTGTGGAACTGGTTCCTCGAGCTTAGCAACTCCAGTAAATTTGATAAAGTACTCTAGGCTCTACTGGTCCTGTTCGACCCAGAGACACTCACATTTTCTTTGTAATTGTCTTTTGGGTTGTTTGTCATAAAAAGGAATTACCACATGGGAAGGGCACAGGCATAGGCCGTATTGGCCTGCTGTTGGAGCTGGCCTCACAGACTGGTAAGTTAGTAGTTCTCATCACACTGGACTCTATAACATTTTGCCATGTAGCATTTTATCTTGTTCTATGTCCCACGAGCTTGGCTTTGTGAACAGTAAAACACTCTCTTTGGTGTCCACCATTGGCAGAATGCACTTGCTGGGTGCACCTTGGTGACCTGTAAAGTAAACTAAAAGGACAAGGGTTCAAGTACATGCAGTTACAAGCAAAACTCTCTGTATCCAGCCATGCCACCTCGCAGGAGTTTCTCATAAGAGGCCCCAGGCCAAAAGGACAAAAATCTCTTAGTTGCTTATTAGTGCTAGAAAAGTGTTATTTCATCAGCCCATGTGGCAGGAGCCACGGATTAAAACTGAAGACATTCCATGCTTTTTTGTGAGAACACAGAAACTGTTTTCTCTAAACCAACCTTAACATGTGTCCAATAGAAGCTGTTGCTTTTCGGACTATTTTGGGGAGTGATTTTGGAAATGAGGGCTATAAAAGAATCCCTCCCAGATGGCATATTTTGATCATTCTCTAGGCCCAAAATTGCTGGGGTGGCAGCTTGAAGTCAGCCGTGGGCCTTCCTCATCTCCCTAGGCTGCCTCACCTAGTCTCATTTGGACCAGTTGACCAGGTCCCAGCTGGCGTCTCGTACTGGAGGTGAGCCCCACTTGCCACCCAGGCCAGTCTTGCCAAGGCAGTCCACACTCTTCCACTTCTTTCAGCCCATGGGAAGACGGACGGAGCAAGGGTACATTAGCCCTTGGAAGTGGGCAGCGTCTTTTACGATCCACATACAGATCCCACCACGGGGCTTCTCCACTCATCTGCCAGAGTCCAGGTCCTGGGCTCCCCTGAACCTGCCAGGCCGGTGCAAGTCTGTGTGTACCTCGGCAGCCCCCCTTCGGTCTCCCGGGCCCTCCAGGACCTGGGGGACCCCCAGCAGCTCCCAAAACACCTGCATAGTCTCCGCAAGACAAAACCCACCCCCGAATTTCCCTCTGCCCCACAACTATAATAAGCTGCCACAGTCGGCCTCCGTGCAGACTAGCTCCCCCATAGGGTCCCTGGCTCCTAGAGCAACCAGGATCTCCAGGTGTCACCTGCCTCAGGAAGCCTGGTCCCCTCACCCAGGTCCCACCCTGGCAAGGCAGTCCTCCTTCCTCCTGCCTGGCCTTCAAGGGTAACATAAGCACACTGGTGTCAAACAAGGTTTGAAACTGGACAGACGCCGGCTCCCTGTGGAGCCCTGGCTCCTGGCACCCCACCTTACCCTACAGCTGCCCTGTGCCAGCTCCCAGGTTCCCTGGCTCCCCTGACCTACTGCCAAAGGCCAGAGCCCTGTCCACACCCGGTTCTGCAGGCTTCCGCCGGCAGGGGGCGCCAAAGGCCTCCGAGCAAGGGCCGGGTGGTGGTGGGGAGGCAGGACCCCCAACCGGATTGCTTGGACTCAGGGCACAGGAAGCCCACTGAAGCAGGTGAAATGGACAACAGGTAGTTTCCCTTTGACTCGGCTGACTCATGGGTGTCCCAGCTCTTCCAGCCATCAGAGCTCCCAGGTGTGTGCTATTCCAGGGGCCCTTCCGCCCCCCCCCCCCCAGCCCCCAGCCACAAGCCAATGGGTCCCACCCTGGCAAGGGAGTTTGGGCTCTCCCAGCTGAGAGTCTGAGTCTCTCCCAGCTCTGGCCTCAGGGGGGACACGCGCCCTCCTGAACTGCAGTGTTTGGACTCAGGCACGTGACTTGTACCACACAGCCTGCTCCCTTGACTGGGTCTCACTGCATCATTGTCCTGTGCCAGGTCTCTCACCTGATCCATGTGCTGGGTCTCTCCCTATGCCATCAGCCTGCCTGGGCCAGCTGGGGTCCTCCAGGCCACTGGAGCTCGGGTAGGTCCAGGACCATGTTATCACCTGCGGGGATGTGACAGCCCAACTACCCCCAAAATCCTACTGGGATGACAGCTTGAATTTGGCCATGGGCACACCCCATCTGTAGACTGTCAGATTCTCTGACCAGGTCCCATGCTTACTGGTTACCCAGGGTCCCAGATGGCTTCCCTTGCTGGAGGTGAGCCCCAGTAGCCACCTAGGCTGGTCTTGGCAAGGCAGTCCATACTCCTCCGTCTCTATGTACCTGTAGGGGAAATGGGGCATGTGTGGTTATAATTTAAATTAGGCAGCTGTTTATTTTCCCCAGTTGTCTTCTGCTGAACTGTCCTCTGCAGACTTTGTTAGTTTTTTCATGGCTTCGTGTCCACATATTTCCCACTTATCCTTGGCAATATATGCATTGCTTTTCATATAGGGTCTCAGGTTCTGGGTTAACATGTGATGTTACTGGAAAAGGCATATGTGAGTTACATGGGAAGTTCATAATTGGCAAGATACCTCCTGCCTGATTTTTTTTTTTTTTTTTGAGTTGCTTTCTTTTAAACAGTCATCATAGTGTGAGGAGGCCCAAGTACCTGTCTTTTCTGACATCCCTGGCTCTGTGCCCATTTACTGTCTGGCATCACTCATCTGAAATTAAGTACTTAGTCTTCAACTGTTTTCAAAACATGGCTATCTTGTTACCCCAGTCTTTAGGCCCTCCCAGCCCTCCCAGCTCAGGTCCTAGATATCTTGGATTTGGTATGTTGTGTCTGGTTTTCTTACACACTGAATCCATTGTCATAGGAAAATGAGTATTGTTTTGGGTGCCTGGGTGGCTCAGTTGGTTAGGCGTCTGCCCTCAGCTCAGGTCATGATCCCAGGGTTCTGGTCTCAAGTTCCGCATTGGGCTTCTTGCTCAGGAGGGAGCCTGCTTCTCCCTCTGCCTGCTGCTCTCCCTGCTTGTGGTTTCCCTCTCTCCCTCTGACAAATAAATAAAGGCTTTTTAAAATAAATGAGTATTGTTTTATGTCACTATGTTTGAGGCAGTCTGTAATGCAACAGTAGCAATTGGAAGGAATACTGACTGGTCAGTTTGCTCATTTGATGCTATTTGACCCTGTCCTTGTTCAGACTGTTTCTGTGGCCTGGGCCCTCTTCAGACAGTTATCCTGACACCTCTGTGAGCAGGATTTTCCCCCAGAGAGACTAGCTCTTCTCTCTTACTATCCTGTTTCTCCTGCTCCCAACCATTGATAAAGTATATTTCATTTTAGATTTTGAGTCTAAGCTTCCACTTCTACTGCAGATGAATAATCCATTCCACTGGTTGAAGAATGACCAATGACCAAGGTGCACAGAAAACAGGAATGACAATGAAAGAAAAGGGAGCAACAAGGGATTTATATTAAGTCTTCCAAACAAACTGCCCCCTGGACAACTTCCCTGACCTTTGTACCTATCTCAGGGCTGATACCCAGAGCGGGCGGTTACGACCCCACTTTGCTCGGTCTCAACGTGTCAGAGAATCTGTTTTTTGTTGGACTCTCCCAAAAGGAGACCCTGAGATTAGGATTTGGGCATAAAGAGTTTACTTGGAAAACCATCCCCCAAAAGCATTGTGAAATAGTCCAAGAAAAGAGGAAAGCCAATAGAGAAGATGATCGGATTTTCAGTGGGTACCAGCACTGTGCATAAGTGGGGTAGGTCCTGCCGGGCACCCTCTAAGAAACTGTGCAGAGCCCACTTCCCAAGTGCCCCACCAAGAGGTTGGGAAACTGAGATACTTATGCACCAACTCTTTCTCCTTACTATTGGTAGTTTGCCTGTGGTCAGTGACCCCCTGGAACTTCACTTCTGGTCTGCCCCCCATGCAGACCACACCGTCCTGCAGCCAGAGAATGCCTAGACAGTGGGGTGGGAGCCTCTCAGCATGCCCAAGAACTGTCCGCCCTCCTTTCGGGTGGGCTGAGGAGGCAGGGGCAGGGCACAATCTCACCACGCCCTTGCCTCTACTTAGGAGTTACAGCTTCTGGATTCTTGTGGCTTTTTTTTTTTTTTTTTTTTTAAATAAAGGGTCCATTGACACATCCTTTTTTCCTCTTTGGTAGCCATCATCATTCTACACTATTCTATAGTGCCTCTTGGGGATTTATGAAGTTTATTTCTGAATGGACGAGCATCGCAGCCTCCTGTCCTCACCACCACAGCCAAGTTGGTAGGGGATATAGAAAAACAAACACAGGGGTGCTCCCAGGCCTCGGCAGACATGGTCACTGGACCATCCATCCTTTATTCCTGCTTCCTAAAGTTGCTATAAGAAAGTACCACAATCAGCGTGGCTTAAAACAACAGAAATTTATTTCAAAGCTATGGAAGATGGAATTCCAAAATCAAGATAATAGTAGGGTTTATTTCTTCTGAAGACACTGAGGGACAATCTGCTCCATGCCTCTCTTCTGGTTTCTGGAATGGCTGGCAATCTGTGGTGTTTCCCAGGCATATAGTCGGAGCACTTGAACCTCTGTGACCTTCTTCACCTGGACTTCCTCCCTGTGTGTCTGTGTCTCTGTATCCAAATCTCTTTCTCCATTCTTTTTTTAAAGATAGTGGCCATTGGATTTAGGGCTAACCCTAATCCATTATGGCTTCATTTTAACTCAGTTACATCTCAATAATTTCCAAATAATTTTGCATTCCCTAGCATTGGGTGTTAAGACTTCAACAGATCTTTTGGGGAGACATGATTAAACCCACTACAATCTCTTAGAGGAGTTCATGTCAGCTGTGTTGAGTTCTTGAGGTTGAACCCCCCTGCTCCTTTCTCTTTTGCTAACCCTGTGGATCAAATTGTCCGTACCAGTTAGAGTGCAGTTAGGAAAGCAGCCGAGTACTTAAGTATGGGTTTTAAAGAGATATTTTATTTGTAGGGGATTTGTTGATCAGAGAAAGGATGGAGCGAGAAGCCAAATGCATTGGTGATATAACCCAGAGTGTATCAATAGCAGGAAGCTGTCCACCTTGGGCTGGAAGCAAGTAGAGCCCAGAAGCTGGGTGGCTCCAGGGAAGGTTATCTGGCCAAAGTTGGAGCCATGAGGAATGTCAGTCACTGCTGAAAAGTCCACCTGAGACCGAGAGGGAGAAGGAAGTATTTTCTCCTCCTGCGCCCTTGTCTTCTACCCACTGAGACTGGTTAGAAGCCTGAGAGCAAGAGGGTCTGGAAGATGTGGCCAGCAGGGGAGATACAGAGAAGGTGGAAGGAGGAAGGGCACACAGACCAAGGACCAGCACAACCATTAGCTGGCAGAACAATTGCCTCCTGCTTTTCTTTAAAAATCAAACTTTTTATTTTTATTTTGCGATAATAGATTTTGATGCAGTTGTGAGAAGTTGCACAGAGGGATCCCATGGACGCTTCACCCAGTTTCTCCCAGTGGAACAATCGTCCACTATCACACTATCATAACCTATGAATCATGGTGCAGCTACTGTGGACAATTCTGTCCATTCCAATTGCAGTCTATTGCATTCCTATTTCATGTCCAGTTCCACTTTTAGCCAGTGGGAGACCCTCAAGTTGACACCTAGGTGCCTTTGATAAGATTCCATTAATATTTGACAGCTTCTTCCTTTTCTAGCACAACCACATGTTCGAGGGTCATGTGGTGCCTTTTTTGCTTTGTTGTGCCCAAATTCCGAGACCCCCCCACCCCAAAGACGACCACCAGAGTCCAGAGTCAAAGCCAAACAGCAAGCGTCATTTATTACGAGTTCGAACCCGGACCTCCGCGCGCTCGTTGCCAGTGACGCTAAGAGGTCCTGAGGTCAGGATCACAGCACTTTTTATACTCTATTTTGGGGAAGCAGGGACTTAGCATACATCATAGTATCTTGTAACAAATCACTACATACCGCGGGAAAATAAAAAAGGAACTCTATAATATGACTGGAGCGCTACAGAGCAGGAAAAGGCTAGGAACAGATTATTGGTTAAGTCAAAGGGCTGTCATTCTTCAAACTGCTTGGTTGGCACCACTAGGGTATGTGTCACCTCAGGATTGGCTGGGGTCTCACTGTCAAGCCACGGGATGCCAGATGGTTATTATCTCCCGTACCCAAAGCTGGGTGGGGGTCCAGGGGCAGTCACTTTGTCACATCCAATTCTGGGTGGGGGTTTCCCTGGCACCAGATGGCTGTTATCTCTCGGCCCAGAGCCTGGTGGGGGTCTGGGAGTGGCCACTCTGCTAGGTTCGATTCTGGGCGGGGGTTGTGTGGTTACAGAGGGCCTTTAGAAAGTTTGCTGGTAATTTTCCATCTCCTCATGGGTTAGCAAGCGAAGGTACAGAGCAGAAATAGCGGTTATGGTTATAATTTAGGCATCTCAGCTTCAGGTGTGGATTCAGCCATTTCTCAAGGAGCCCCAATTTCTTTGAGCGGGAAATGGTATTAGAGACTAAAATTCATTGCTACTAGACATTTTCAGCAAACAGCTGGGAAAAACTTCTTTTTAGAAAGAAACATAAGAAATAATAAGTTATTGATATTTCCTATTTAAATGTAAGATTATAGGATTTTTCCATTATTTCTTTGAATGTATCTCTTTCTTCTCATGCCCTCCTAGTTTTTTTCTGTACCCTCCCCCCACTTTGGTTTTATACACCCAAGACCTAAACCCCTAGTAGGTTCAGATTTATCTCTTACGTCCCTCATTTTACTTTCCCATCTGAACACCTTCCAGCTCTGAAATGAGGAGTCTGATATTTCCCCCATTAGAACTAACATTGTGGAAATAAGATGGACTAGTAGGGACATGGTGAAAATCTTCCCAACTCAGGACAGCTCAAGGTCCTATGAGCAATTGGATTCCTTAACACCAACCATTTCCAGGCAAACACTCCCCAGCCTTTCCAGGAAGTTACTCCTGACAGACACACCTCCCCAGGGAATTCACAAGCAACACAATTAAATGAGTATGCTAGTTAAGAGCTGATCACCAGCGATTCTATCTCTGAAAGTCTCCTGAGACAAAGCTGAGTGTTTTTCCATTCTTTCTTTAAAAAAAAAAAAAAAAAAAATCTGATCCAGACTGAATTATGTTCCATGGCAACTTGCACCAGTGAAGTTGTCATGGTTACAGGTGAACCTGAAAGTGAGCTGTGACAGCCTGGGCTCTGAGTTCCCTGAGCTACAGGTCTTAAAGACACATCCATTTGTCTTCTTCTCCAGGCTAGAAACATAGTGAGAATTAGTGAAATTTCCCAGCAAGGTGTAGCCTGCAGACGTATGCATGTTAAGGAAAGGCATAGCCATGGGCCTCTTCATATAAATGTTTCCCTCCATCAGCCAGAGCAGTGTCCAAGGACACATCACACCATTTCCCCATGCTTTCTTCTGCCCACGCATGAGGAACCAGGGAGAATCACCACGTGCCTGCAACTCTCCAAATGAAGAAACCATGAGCCATTCCCAGGAATTCTCGTTAGATGAAAGATAAGAAATAATATCTTCCTTGGTTGTAAGGAGAAATTGTCCTCTAACAATGTCCTGTGCTGCTCTGTGGAGGGTAGACTGGAGGAAAGAAATCAAGGGAAAAGCCAAAAATCTCAGGTAAGAGCTACTGGACCAGCAATTCCTCTCCGTACCACCCATCTGTCACTTGTGGTATCAGCTGAAAGAAACCAGAGTGAACCTGAGAGAAACCAGAGTGGAAACCCAGCAGAGGCCATCCAACCTTTTTTCGATTACCTATGTTAGTGGTCTCCTCTAGCAGCACATTAGAATCACCTGGGAACGTTGGCAGGGAAAATGACACTCGTGATCCCACCCCAAAACAGTTAAATTGATATTTGGGGGTAGGGCCCAGATATGGGTATTTTAGAATGTACAACTCCAGAGGCTGACAACCACTGCGCTGGACCACAGGTCCTCAGACGTAAATGTGCATCAGAATCATCCACTGGGCTGGGTAAAAAAATTAGATTGCTGTTGATCACCGCTTTAGATTCAGTAACTCTGGGATGGCCCCCAAGGACTCAGGTGGTACTGATGTTCCTGGTCAGGGACACATCATCAAGAATCCCTGCTACAGAAAAATACTTCCAGCATCTGGTACCTTTCCCCTTGGCCTTGCCTTGTTCCTCATCTTCCACTGTTTCTGTGGTTACAAGCTCCTGATCACTGGCTTATCCCTGGACCCAACAATCATTTGACTTCTCCATTTTCCCCCTCACTGCAACCTCCTGGAAGTGGTTTTATATTCATCCTCCTCCTGCCCCTTCCTCTAGTCTTACCTCACCAGCCCCCCCCCCACCCGCCCACCCCGCCGCCAGCCTCAGGGGTCCCAATCTGTCATCAGCCCCCATGACCAGAGTTTCCATCGGGGTTGGATGGCTTCCAGTCAAGGGAAGAAGGTTACAGCTGGGGAGGGGGCCTTAAATGGATGTTCACATCAGGAGTCTTTATCTTGTCACAGTGTTACAACACCCTCAGATCTTTCTGGTTATACTATTCCCATGAGATGAAAGCATTTGAAAACTGTACAAGCCATTTCTAGGGTCTTAAGATGTGTCATTTTCCAGACTTATGAATCAAATCCACTTCCATCTATCTTGAACCTCAATTTTCTGACCCATAAGATAAGGGGATTAGACTAAATCATTGCTAGAGTTTCTTTAACTTTAACCTCTATAAAATAATAATTTCTCTAATATCTGAAAGAGTGAGCAATTAGGTCCCATTACTGGCAAAATTAGATTCAGCCCAATGGAATCCAATACATTAAGTAAAAGCATGTACCCATGGAAACAAAGAAAATCATAAGCTTATTAAAAATAGAACATTTTAATTTAAAAATGTCTGCATTAATCTTTAAGACACTTAAAGGAAGATGATTTGGGCCAAGGCAGATGAGTCAGCAACCTCAGAGATTCTTGTGAGAATTGCTGTCATTTCCCGAAGACTCCTCTTATCGAGACACGCTCATGACCTACTAGCAAGTGAAAAAGGGAGGTCACAAAACAGTGTGTACAGTAGGGCTTCACCTTGCATGCTGACATACTCACACAGAGAAAACAGTTTGGAAAGAGATAAAACAAAAGGTGAACTCAAATTAAGGGTAATTTAAATTGCATTGTTTCAGCTTATACTGGTTTTCAGTTTTGCCTGCAGTGAACACGTTATGGCTTCAATAAAGGAAATACAAAAACTTTCACAAAAAACCTTTTACTTCCAAACTTGCACATCCAAAGGAGTATAAGACTCATGGAAGGAGTCTGGGTCACAGATGCGAACTTATCAGCAGAGCTCCCGCATAAGCACATTGGGTTTCCTGGGGACCTGTGTCCAAGCTGTTCTTGCCTGCCCAGACCTCTGCCAACTGCATCTGAAGTCATCAATTTGAAATCTTTCTCTTTTTTTAAGTTTTTATTTATTTATTTGACAGAGATCACAAGTAGGCAGAGAGGCAGGTGGGGGCTATTGGGGGAAGAAGGCTCCCTGCTGAGCAGAGAGCCCGATGTGGGGCTCAATCCCAGGACCTGAGATTATGACCCGAGACGACGAAGGCAGAGACTTAATGCACTGAGCCACCCAGGTGCCCCGAAATCTTTCTTTTTTATTTTATTTTTTATTTTTTTTTTAAATTTTTTATTTTTTATAAACATATATTTTTATCCCCAGGGGTACAGGTCTGTGAATCACCAGGTTTACACACTTCACAGCACTCACCAAATCACATACCCTCCCCAATGTCCATAATCCCACCCCCTTCTCCCAAACCCCCTCCCCCCGGCAACCCTCAGTTTGTTTTGTGAGATTAAGAGTCACTTATGGTTTGTCTCCCTCCCAATCCCATCTTGTTTCATTTATTCTTCTTCTACCCACTTAAGCCTCCATGTTGCATCACCACTTCCTCATATCAGGGAGATCATATGATAGTTGTCTTTCTCTGCTTGACTTATTTCGCTAAGCATGATACGCTCTAGTTCCATCCATGTTGTCGCAAATGGCAAGATTTCATTTCTTTTGATGGCTGCATAGTATTCCATTGTGTATATATACCACATCTTCTTGATCCATTCATCTGTTGATGGACATCTAGGTTCTTTCCATAGTTTGGCTATTGTGGACATTGCTGCTATAAACATTCGGGTGCATGTGTCCCTTTGGATCACTACATTTGTATCTTTAGGGTAAATACCCAATAGTGCAATTGCTGGGTCATAGGGCAGTTCTATTTTCAACATTTTGAGGAACCTCCATGCTGTTTTCCAGAGTGGCTGCACCAGCTTGCATTCCCACCAACAGTGTAGGAGGGTTCCCCTTTCTCCGCATCCTCGCCAGCATCTGTCATTTCCTGACTTGTTGATTTTAGCCATTCTGACTGGTGTGAGGTGATATCTCATTGTGGTTTTGATTTGTATTTCCCTGATGCCGAGTGATATGGAGCACTTTTTCATGTGTCTGTTCGCCATCTGGATGTCTTCTTTGCAGAGATGTCTGTTCATGTCTTCTGCCCATTTCTTGATTGGATTATTTGTTCTTTGGGTGTTGAGTTTGCTAAGTTCTTTATAGATTCTGGACACTAGTCCTTTATCTGATATGTCGTTTGCAAATATCTTCTTCCATTCTGTCAGTTGTCTTTTGATTTTGTGAACTGTTTCCTTTGCTGTGCAAAAGCTTTTGATCTTGATGAAATCCCAGTAGTTCATTTTTTCCCTTGCTTCCCTTGCCTTTTGCGTTGTTCCTAGGAAGATGTTGCTGCGGCAGAGGTCGAAGAGGTTGCTGCCCGTGTTCTCCTCAAGGATTTTGATGGATTCCTTTCGTACATTGAGGTCCTTCATCCATTTTGAGTCTATTTTTGTGTGTGGTGTAAGGAAATGGTCCAATTTCATTTTTCTGCATGTGGCTGTCCAATTTTCCCAGCACCATTTATTGAAAAGGCTGTCTTTTTTCCATTGGACATTCTTTCCTGCTTTGTCAAAGATTAGTTGACCATAGATTTGAGGGTCTATTTCTGGGCTCTCTATTCTGTTCCATTGATCTATGTGTCTGTTTTTGTGCCAGTACCATGCTGTCTTGATGATGACAGCTTTGTAATAGAGCTTGAAGACCGGAATTGTGATGCCACCAACGTTGGCTTTCTTTTTCAATATCCCTTTGGCTATTCGAGGTCTTTTCTGGTTCCATATAAATTTTAGAATTATTTGTTCCATTTCTTTGAAAAAGATGGATGGTACTTTGGTAGGAATTGCATTAAATGTGTAGATTGCTTTAGGTAGCATAGACATTTTCACAATATTTATTCTTCCAATCCAGGAGCATGGAACATTTTTCCATTTCTTTGTGTCTTCCTCAATTTCTTTCATGAGTACTTTATAGTTTTCTGAGTATAGATTCTGTGTCTCTTTGGTTAGGTTTATTCCTAGGTATCTTATGGTTTTGGATGCAATTGTAAATGGGATTGACTCCTTAATATCTCTTTCTTCTGTCTTGCTGTTGGTGTAGAGAAATGCAACTGATTTCTGTGCATTGATTTTATATCCTGACACTTTACTGAATTCCTGTATAAGTTCTAGCAGTTTTGGAGTGGAGTCTTTTGGGTTTTCCACATATAGTATCATATCATCTGCGAAGAGTGATAATTTGACTTCTTCTTTGCCGATTTGGATGCCTTTAATTTCCTTTTGTTGTCTGATTGCTGAGGCTAGGACCTCTAGTACGATGTTGAATAGCAGTGGTGATAATGGACATCCCTGCCGTGTTCCTGACCTTAGCGGAAAAGCTTTCAGTTTTTCTCCATTGAGAATGATATTTGCGGTGGGTTTTTCATAGATGGCTTTGATGATATTGAGGTATGTGCCCTCTATCCCTACACTTTGAAGAGTTTTGATCAGGAAGGGATGTTGTACTTTGTCAAATGCTTTTTCAGCATCTATTGAGAGTATCATATGGTTCTTGTTCTTTCTTTTATTGATTTTAAAATAGTGCTTTTAGTGCTCAAATTTCCCTCTAAGAATTATGTTAGTGACATCTCACAAATTTAGTATGTTGAGTTTTGGATTTCGTTCACTTAATATTTTCTGATTTTCTTTTTGATCCATGAGTTACTTAGAAGGACCTTATTTAGTTTCAAAAAATTGGGGGACTTTCTAGGTATGTTTCCATCATTGATTTTTGATTTAATTGCCCAGAGAACCTACTTTTAATTTGAATCCTTTTAGGTTTATTGAATCGTGTTTTATGTACCATAAGATTGTTTTGGTAAGTGCTCCATGTGCACTTGAAAAAGATTAAACTTATACTATAGTTGGGCAGGGTATTTGAAAAATATCAATTAGGTCAGGTTGGTAGGGTTATTTAAGTCTTCTGTATCTTTACGGATTTTCTGTCCACTTGTCTTATTAATTATTCAGATAGAGGTTTGTGATCTCTCTGCCCTGTGTGAGCTCTGGGCACTCTCTCCTCTAATCCTTTCACATGTTTTTTTCTTTGACCTCTGAGTTTCCTCATACGCCAATCAATACTCAACTGAAAACTTGAGAGGGACCTTATGCAGTGTTCTAGGAACCACACCCCCATCTCTGACTGAGATCCCTCTTTTCTAGTCCTCTGTCCTTTGAACTCTCGCTGCCCTGGCTTCCCAAGTCTTCCAGCCCCGTCTTCTCAACTCAGCTCTCTGCCTGGTTTCCCTCCCCGTGCACTGTGGCCTAGAAGCTCTCCCTATGCAGTAAGCTGGGGTAACTGTAAACTCATTTGTTTTCTTTCTCTCAGGGATCACTCTGCTTTACTGACTGATGTCCAATGTCTTAAAAACACTTGTTTCATGTGCTTTGTCCAATCATATTTCAGGCTGAAGAATAAATCAAGTTCCTGTTACTCTGTTTTGGCCAGAACAGAAATGCTACCATTAACTCTTCTTCCACTCTTACCCACTCTGACCCATTCTCTGCCCAACAGCTATCTTTTCTTCCAAAAAAAAAAAATCTTTTAAAACTGTTAACTCTATCACTTCCTAGCTTAACATTCTTCGATGGGTTCCATTGCTCTAAGAACCCAAAACCTTAAGTATACTTCCAAGGACTGTACACTCTACTTCATGCTTACCTCTTTAACCTTATTTAGCCCCAAATCTTCCTCTTGCTCTCTGAACTCCAATGTCATGACGATGGCCCCTGGTTCCCCAGGGCCTTTGCTCATACTATTTATTCTCTCTTCCCATATCCCCCGAAGCCCTACTTATGTATCTTCCACATCTTCCTCAAACAAGCCCACCATAATTCCTTAAACTAGAGTATGTTTTCCTGCCATCATCTTTCAGAGTTCTCAGTTTTTTTCTTGCACCTTATATGCTCACTGGCTTTATTATATACTGTCATGCTTATTTACTTAACATTGGACTTCTTTGCTAGATTTTAGGCTCCAGAAGATCACAGGTAGTGTCTGTGTTGTTCTCCAGTGCAGCAACAGTATCTGGCTTAGGGCTTCATACAGAGTGATGAATGGTGGATAAAGGAGGGAAACCAGAGCAGAGTCTGTGGTGCTGACTCATATTCCCCTAGTTCCCCCTAATTCCTTTGCACAATAAAGGATTCCTAAAAAAAAGTATCTGGGCTTCTCCATCTGATGGCTTTCTGCACAGGTGTGGGGCAGAAGATGAGACTCTTGGAAATAGTTCCTGCCGGGGCATCTGGATGGCTCAGTTGGTTAATCCTCCCAACTCTTGATTTTAGCTCAGATCATGATCTCAGATTGTGGGATCGAGCCTAGCACCGGGCTCTGTGCTCAGCACTGTTTGTCCCTCTCCTCCTCTGCACCCAGCACCCCCATCATGCACTCTCTATTTCTAATAAATAAATAAAATCATTTTAAAAAAGGAAAAAAGAGAAATACCTCCTGCCACAGTGGATAAGAGCTGGAGCTTGAAATCCTCTGTTTCTCCCCAATTTGGGGACTATAACTCTGAGGAATATTCTATGCAGTCCCCAGATTTCCCCAGTGTGACTGAGCCACTGTTTCTCAATTTGCCCTATATTGGCTTTTTTCCCTTCCCTGTCTTACTTTTCCATTCTCTGGTGGGAACTACCTGGGACCACCTCTGAAATAAATGGCTTGCCCTCAGATTCTTGTTTTGGAGATACCCAGCTTAAGAGAACGATACGATAAATGGGAGTCACAGACAGGTGACAGATCCCTGTGGGTACAGATGAACTGAGTGGTGTTTGTGCAGCATCTTGTGTGTTAATCAGGCTTTGGAGTCCTGGAAATGGGGGAGAATTATGGAGGAAATGCTATGTGCAGACCTTCAAAGGGCAGGTATGGAAAGTGAGCAATCTGTATGGGACTTCCATCCCTCCCCCAGGGAAGGGATGACTCTTCTGCTCTAACAAGCTGTTTTTGGTTTAAGAATTTCCTCCCTCCTCTTCAGGAATAATATTCTTCTTCTGAGCTGGTGAATCTTAATGTGCCAGTGAAATCATTTGTACTTTAGGTCACGTCGCCCAAGTCAGCCTTATTATTATTTCTGCTTTTACAAAATGTCTCTTCCATAAGCCAGGATCAAAGAACAAAATACAGGACACAGCAAGTTCAAGAGTGTGGCTTCCTCCAGCACTCCTCAAAGTCAGGCCAAGGGCTGGCAATTTTTCCAGTGACTAGCAAAGGGGTTATGACAGTCTGATGAGAGTAGGACCAACAGGAGATGTCTTTTTCTTCTAGAATCATCTAGAATGTCTGTCAGATGATTGCCTCCATTCAGCTTGGCTGTGAACCAGGTAGACTCAATCAGACGAGAAGAGTTTTTCCAAAATAAAGGAAGCAAAGCCAGCAAGCCTTCAGTCTTGTCTTTGATAATGTAATTAGGCCCAAATGCCTTCTCTGAAGTTATATAGGCTGAAAATATACATTGAAGATCCCTCAAAATACTGATAAATACCCCCAAATGATATATTGCAAGCAGGGTTTGCTGAATGAAGGAAGCTGTTGAAGCAACAGTATTTCCCCTGTGAAGTAGAAGCCCAGGGCTTCCTCTTGACTTCAGTGGGAGACTTCTAGCAGTGGGCACCGCTGTCCCACACAACATCTGGGGGAATGTCAACTGGCCCACAGCTGGGCCTCCACAAACTAATACCCACAAACTAATACCCTCATAGTGGTACCTAGCAGATTGTTTAGGCTGTGTGAAAAAATAGGTCTCGTTGGGCAACTAAATAACGAAGTATACATTATTATCTCCTAAGCTCATTTAGGGCATCATGGAAGGCAGGGACATTATCCATCTTGCTAACTCTCAGAGATTTCACCTGGATGCAATGCATTCTCTAGTCATGTTGCCTCTGGATAAGAGACCAAAAGCTGGTGAAGGCTGATGGAAATACATGGCAGAAACCAAGTCAGGGACTACAGACAACTCTGGGGTCTTGTGAAGGGGTGGCTGTTCAGAGGTTTCAACAGATAGAGTTGATGCTGAGTGAAGTTCTTATTCTAACAGAATGAAAAGACATTCTGGAAGAAGTGGGATGGGCTATAGGGAGAAAAAAATGTCCAGATCAGTATTTTCCTTAATGGATCTTCCCCCCATCCCAGCCTTTTTGCCTGATCTTCTTAAGCACCGTGAGTTGCAGATCCTCCTCCCACAAACCTTGAAGGGCCAACTGGAAACTACTGATTAGTAGTTAACACACACTGAACACCTACTATGTGACAGATACTGTGCTAATAACTTCAGCCTTATTCTATTCATTTTCACATTGCCATGTAATAAGACAGAGAAAAGGGTCTTAAAAACCTGCCAGTAGAATTCCTCTTACAAAAGGGACTGTCTTTTGGAAAGCAACTACATGAGGTGCTAGGTGAAGATAGCAGACCACAGACTGAAGACCACACTCCTCAGCCAACATCTCCTTCAGCATTGCTCCAGGCCCCTTCTCCCACAGGGTCCACACTGGCTATAGAGAATTATAAATGCCATCTCCCACATGCTTAGGAGCTAGGGATCCATGTGGGACCTGGGGCCCATCAAAAAAACCTTGGAAAAAGGAAAGGCAGCCCATGAGGTTGTACCCCTGCATGGGGAAATGGTGGCAGAGGAGTGTGGTTCTCTGTGGCTGGCCAAGACATTGGTAGGTTCTGGCTCATGGCAGGCAGCATGATCCTGGAGGTGAGGACGCAGCAGTTCCCTTGGCCATTCAGTTCTCAGACACGGTGGTTGTGGGCATTGCTCCTTGGAGCCCAGTTCAGAGTCTCCATCATCCCAGTAAATCTGTGAGTCATCCAATATCCTTTAACAAATCCCATTCTGGGGGTGTCTGGGTGGCTCAGTCGGTTAAGTGTCTGTTTGGCTCAGGTCATGATCCCAGGGTCCTGGGATCAAGTCACCTGTGTCAGGCTCCCTGCTCTGCTGGGAGTTTGCTTCTCCCTCTCCCTCTGCCTGCTGCTCCCTGTGCTTGTGCTCTCTCCCTCTCTCTAAAATAAATAAAATCTTAAAAATCAATCAATCAATCAATCAATCAATCAATCCCATTCTGCCAAAGCCAGCCAGAGTGGATTTCAAAGTCTGCAACCAAGAACCTTTCTTTTTAAAAAGTTTTTATTTTAATTCGAAGGTGGTTAACACACAGTGTGATATTACTTTCAGGTTACAGTACGGTGATTCAACACTTTGGTGTTCATTACAAGTGCCCTCTCCCTCCCCTCTGGTAATCATCAGTTTGTTCTCTATGATGAAGAGTCTGTTACTAGGAACTTCTGATACAGGACAGAAGTTGTGACCTCCAGGTCCTGGGTGCTAACCAGTGCTGAGGCTTCAGAGAGGAGCAGTGACTCCCTTGATTAAGGCAAAGAGAAGAAATGACTGCTTAGAAGTCCAGGGCAGGGGTGGAGGAGGAGGAGAAAAGGAAGAGGGGAGGGGAGAAGAGGCAGGTGGACTGGCGGCAACTGGGGCAGGAGAGGAAAAGCCAAGAGAGGCCCCTGGTGGTTGCAGTCCAAGATCATCTTCTTTGGGTATTGTTTGGATGTGGTGTGTGGCACGTCCTCTTTTATTCTTTTTTTCTTTTTTAAAGATTGATTGATTTTAGAGAGAGAGAGAGAGTGCGTGAGCAAGTGCGGTTGGGGCAGAGGGAAACAGAGAGAGCAACTTCAGCAGACTCAGTCGTGAGCAAGGCGTCCCTCTATCACAGGACCCGAACATCGTGACCTGAGCACAAAACAAGAATCAGAGGCTCAACCGACTATGCCACCCATGTGCCCTGGTGCGTCCTCACTCCTAGTCCTGCTTCTTCAGGAAAGTCCATTCCTCTGTTATGCTTACAAATGCTTTACGTGAGGTGTTATGAGGAGCACTAGGGAAGGGGTGAAATTCCTAGTTTGGACTGACGCAGGAGGGCGTGAGTCCCTCGGTCACATAACAAGCCGATGTTCATGGTTGGGCCTGTCTGATTTCAAAGCCTGAATACCAGCCATTGCCTTCCAACAACTTCACCCATAAACAGCTGCCAGATCGCCACCAAGCTGAATGAGAGCACCAGGAGGGAGCACAGGGTAAACACCAAGCCAGCGATGCTCCCTGAGAAGAGCCCTGTGCCCAGCAGTCCCCACAGGGGGCTCCGCAGAGTTGAAGATTCTCTCCGAGCTGGTTTCCTTGGCCTTCGAGCACACTCTGATATGGCTCTCTGATCTCCTGTCTCATTTTCTCTTGCTCCTCAGGTGAGGGGTCTCTCCTGGTTCTTCCAGAATCTACCAGCAACATTACGGCCCCAGGCATACCCTTGGCTGTGTTCTTTGCTCCCTAGAGCCCTTTGAAGGCAGCTTTTTAAAGGCTGGGAAAGGAGAGAAAGTACCTTTCGGTCCTTTTCCAGTATCCTATCTTTATGGATTACTTCTTTATGGACCATTTCTAACCATAAAGGAAGCCTTACCCTAACTGGATGAAGCAAAAAAGAAAAAAAAGGAGGAAATTGATCGGTTCATGTTTCTGAAAAGCTCAGGACTTGGAGCTTCAAGTCTGGCCCAGGTGGTCAGACCTGGAAAGACTTACTTTCTTTCATTTTTTCCCTCATTTCTTTGCTCCCTCCTTTTTGTCTCCAGTAGCATCCCCCTAATGTACCTTTTGCCATATCCAGGCTTTCCCCCTTAATGACCTCAGAGGAAAGGGCTTCTCTTTCCCAGGAGATACAGCCCAAGTCCTGGAAATGAGGCTCTGTGCTCACTTCTGAACCCAGTCCTGTGGTCAAGGAGTAGACTGTTAGGATTGGTTCATGTGAGTGCCGCCCTTGGCACCCAGGACAAAGCCAGCCGACTGGAACCCCATGAACTGAGTTTCCAGAAGGATATTTTTCCATAAGAACTCCAAGGAGCATATTCAGAGAGAGAGTGGATGCTAGGTGGGCTAAAACAAGAAATGCTCACTGTTCTGTCTTTACTGCCCTCTCCACACCCAGTCTTCTCTTCTCCCTTACCACATATCCTGTTCAAACCATTGCTCCAGTGTTCTGTTGGAGTCTCTCTAAATGCTTGCAGCCTTTCTCCGCAGAACTCTCCAGGCCATAGCTCTGCTGGGGACAATCCAGGGTTTGCTGGCCAGACCTACCCAGCCTTCCCTCATTTTTATCCCCAGTGTTGTGCACAGTGCCTGGCACAAGATATGGTGTTCGGACAGTGTCCATGGTAGGGAAGCGGAGAGGGCAGCAAGCAATTTTGCATAGTTGGAGTGGACCCAGAAAAACCCCACAGTGTTGTCCCCGATACCGCCAGGAGAAAAGCCCCCAGATTCGTCTGACAGAACCATCTGTGTGGGAATTTCACTTGGCTCTGCTTCTTCGAAGTTGTTCAAATTCCTCACCGTAATACATGCCAAAAGATTTCCAAACCATCCCTGCTTCCTTGTAAAGTGTATCCGTCAGCTGAAAAAGAGCCCAGAGCCAGGCCCTAGGGTAGGTGGAGGGAGAGGTCAGAGTGGGTTCTGTCTGAGAGTCAGGTGAAAAGGTAAGGTGGAAAGATGTCCCAGGGGGTGATGTTCTCCCCCACCTGCTGAGGCCTTGGAGGTTCCCATGGAGAGAGGAGGGTGGGGGAAGCACAAGTAATTTTCAGCATGTGTGTTCCCTGCCCCTATGCATAGCGTAGTATGGATTGATAATACTTTATAGGAAGACTCTCCAATGAAAATGTCCAGCCTACAGTGGCTGTTTGAACAGTCGGGGCTATAACAATGACCATTCCTGTCCTCCCGTCCTTCCCTCCTACTGTATCGATAGTATCCCACGTTGAGCCCCTCTTCTTCAAATGCCTCTTTAGTTTGGAGAAAATACAAAGCTGTAGTTAGATGATAACTCGGGCCTTATTCCTCCTTGTAGATGGAGCTGTTCTCGTGCAAATCTCCATCAACTCTTTCCAAGGGTCTTTCAGGTTTTTGCTTAGAAGGAGCCTTTGGTGAAGGGAGCCACCAGGCAAGCCCTTTGCCTTAAGCTACTACTGCTGTGTCTTTACATTTGGGCAGGGCCTCTTCAAGACTCAGCCCAAGTTTCTGGAGGACTGAGCACCCCCATTCATGAAATGCCCACCAGCTGCCCCTCTGAGTGTGGAGTGTGACACTAAGGGATGACTGCTCTTGGTGGAGTAACCGTGATGGCCTCCAAGTGTCTGAGATGATCTCCAAAAAGCAGACCCAGAAGAGTTGCACCCCAAGTGCCCCTGCACCTCCCTCGATCTCAGCTTCCTCCTCTGAAGATGAAGAGCGGACTCAACTGTCTTCAAGAGTCTTGGATGTTAAGAGTCGCCTTCTGAGCCTTGCTTCCCCTGCTTCCTCTACCCAGAAGAGCACAAAAGAAAGACAGTTATTTACAGACACTGAAACAACCCTTTTTAGTCTCAGAGATGATCTGCCTACCCTCTTACTTTCTGTGAAGTGGTTACATTGGGGCATTGCAGGGAGACATCTTTGCTCATCTCCCCACTTTTGTTCCTTGGCTTTAGAGACCCCCGCCCACACTCCTGCTCCCTGTCTCTACCCACTTCCTCCTTGGGAATTGGATGGGTCAGAGCCTGACATTTCCTGAGGCACTGCATTCAGTGAAATGCATTTCCATGAATTGCTTCCTGCTGCAAGTAACGGCTTGTAGTGTGTAAGCATATGCTTGTATGTGAGAACACATCTCCAGGATAAATTACTAGCAGGGGGATTTGAGTCAAGAGGTAATTGCATTTAAATTTTTTTTTAAAGATTTTATTTATTTATTTGACAGAGAGATTACAAGTAGGCAGAGAGGCAGGCAGAGAGAGAGAGGAGGAAGCAGGCTCCCTGCTGAGCAGAGAGCCCGATGCGGGACTCGATCCCAGGACCCTGAGATCATGACCTGAGCTGAAGGCAGCGGCTTAACCCACTGAGCCACCCAGGCGCCCCTGCATTTAAATTTTTTAAAAAGATTTTTTATTTGTTTAAGAGAGAAAGAGACAGTGAGAGAGAGAGAGAGAGAGAGAGAGAGAGAGAGAGAGAACACAAGCAGAGGGAGTAGGAGAGGGAGAAGAAACTTCCCACCAAGCAGGGAACCTGATGCGGGCTTGATCCCAGAACCCTGGGATCATGACTTGAGCCGAAGGCAAACGCTTAATGATTGAACCACCCAGGCACTCTTGCATTTAAATTTTTAATTTTTGATAACTATTTTTAGATTGTCCTCCAAAAAGCTTGAACTTCATGGCAGAGGGTGTTAGTAATCTACCCAATATTCATTATTCCCTTACTCTCTCAATAATGAAAAAGCTTCATTTCTGCAACTCCCTGGCAGATATGGGTGGCCAACAAGACATAAGTGGAAGTTCTGAGTGAGACTTCCAGGAAATTTCCAGTCCTTCCTCCACTTCCTACATGGGTCTCTGTTGTATGGCAAGCGCTGCAGCAGTCTTATTGTGACCTGGAGGATGAAAGCCATGCACTAAGGAGAGGGGAGCAGGAAGGCCAGTTAAGTCTGGGCCATTGAAAGTCCTCTTAGAGCTTTCAAACAGCTCTGGGCTATTTCTCAGACAGGAGCAAACAAAGTCCTAATTGATCTAAGCTACCTCAGGCAGCCTTCTTTTATTTTTTTTCTTTATTAATTTTTAATTTTTAATTTTTTATAAACATATATTTTTATCCCCACGGGTACAGGTCTGTGAATCGCCAGGTTTACACACTTCACAGCACTCACCAAAGCACATACCCTCCCCAATGTCCATAACCCCACCCCCCTTCTACCAACCCCCCTCCCCCCAGCAACCCTCAGTTTGTTTTGTGAGATTAAGAGTCACTTATGGTTTGTCTCCCTCCCAATCCCATCTTGACAGGCAGCCTTCTGATGCTAATAGTCCAACACAGTCCTCCATTCACACTAATCCACATTCTCACCAATAGCACCTTTCCCCTAATATTCTCATCAGCATTACATATCACAAAGTATCTTATGGTTTTTAGCATTTATTTTTTATTGAGGTATAACTGACATATAACATTCATGTGTACATGATTCGATGTTTATAGATATTATGAAACAATCATAATAAGTCTAGTTAATATCCATCATTATGCATAGCTACAGAATTTTTTCTTGCAATGAGAACTTTTGAGATCTGCTCTCTTAGCCACTTTCAATATGTAATACGGTATTATGAACTATAGTCAATGTGCTGTACATTACATACAGTGACTTATTTATTTTATAACTGGAAGTCTGTGCCTTTTGGACTCCACCCATTTGCCCACTCCCTACTCCCAGCCTCCGGCAACCACCAACCTGTTCTCTGTACCTATGATTTATTTTTTTAGATATGATTTTTACCTCCGTAGATATGAGATCATACAGTATTTGTCTTTCTCTTTATAACCTACTTTACTTGGCCATTGTACTCCATTTTTGACCATCAATGTTTCCCATGGAATTATCCTCCAAGAAATTCAAGATGTGAGGCTGCAGAAAGTGAAACAAATACTGAACTGGAGGTTTCAGAAGCAGCTGCATTCAGGAGGTAGTTGCATCTATTTGAGTAAGAGAACCAACAGAGATAGAGAAGCAAGGGACAGAACATGGTCCTGCAGGGTCTGGGGAGCCCAGGTCAGTGTTTTCCATGATATATTTCCCAGGTATGTGTACCATATGCACTATTTTTTTTTTTTTTCGCTGTAACTTGAGCACTTCCACTAAAGGATGTGCCTTACTTTTCTCTCACATTTAGAGTGAAATCATCTTCCACAAGTCTGCATAGGCAGGACAAGCCAAATAATGGTCCCTGGCAGGAGAAAAGGAAAAGGACAGTGTTGGGGTGATGAGATAAGGAATGGGGTGACTTTGAATTATGTAAGTTTTAATCCTTCCTCCAAAAATTAAGGTTTGTTAAAGACAATGCGATCATTTAAGCTTCAGTTTCAGGAAATGAATGTGTCTTTTATAACTATCCTTTTCCCTAGGTAGCATTTAGTTATCTATACAAGCCAATGCATAGTGGGGAGCCTTAAGAAAGCCCTGATGACATCTCCTGCTTATGCTGGCTCTGAGTGCTCACCACAGGAGGAAAAAGGGAGCACCCCCATGGCAAACAGACATGGTAAGCGCAAATGTTAGCAAAACTGCCTATCACACCAACAGGAAGATGGACAAATATAACCTTGAATTAAAAACAGACAATAAAGTCTTACAGACATTAAAGTTTCTTAACAATAATTATTAAGTTTTAGAAAGCATATTTGTAAAGCCCTTCTAAACTTCATTCTGTTGCCATATCTGGAGAAGGCAGCCCTGGACTGATGGCAGGCCAAAAGGGCTCTCATTCTCTGCCTCTTCTCTCAACTCAGCTCTTCTGGGCCTTGCCTCATTTTCTGGTCTGGGCACAGAGGTCACTGAGATTATCTGGCTTCCTGTTTCTCCATTTGAGTTGAGTCTGAGGATTCCTTTTGAAGGTGCTAATAAATGCATAGGGTTCTTTCTTTCTTTTTTTTTTAAGATTCTATTCATTTACTTGACAGCAAAAGATACAGCAAGAGAGGGAACACAAGCGGAGGTAGTAGGAGAGAAAACAGGCTTCCCGCTGACCAGGGAGCCCAATGTGGGGCTCAATCCTGGGACTCTGGGATCATGACCTGAGCCGAAGGCAGACACTTAACGCCTGAGCCACCCAGGCGCCCCAAGTGCATAGGTTTCAAACCAAGTAGTTATACTAGGTTTCTGGAGGACCGGCCTGAATGAGGACAGCGGAAGCAGGGTTAGAAGAGGGTGGGGGTAAGGAGGATAACCACTGCAGGAATTTCTACGACTTGAGGAGAAGAGAGAGGGAGCAGAAGAGGTGAAAGTGGTCTGGGAGAGAATAGAAAGGTTGGTATGGAGTTGCCTCAAGCTAGGTTTCATCTTTCCATTTGCTAGCTCCATGGCCTAGGACAAGATACTTAATGAACACTTCCAAGCTGCAGAGTTTCTAGGCACAGGGCTTGGTGCATACTTTGTTTGGGAATTCCTTGTTTTAAGGAATTGGCCCTGAGGAAACAGTCCTTACAGCTCATGTGGAATTTAAGAAAACAAATGAACAAAGGTAAAAAGAGGGAGAACAAGAGAGACAAACCAAGAAACAGACCCTTAACTATAGAGAACAAGTATGGTCACTAGAAGGCAGGTGGGTGGGAGGGATGGGTAAAAGATGTGTCGGGGATTAAAGAGTACACGCATCATGATGAGTTCTGAGTAACTATAGAATTGTCAAATCATTATATTGTACACTTGAAATTAACATAACACTGTATGTTAACTACACTGGGATTAAAATTTTTAAAAAATGGGTGGAGGACCTCAATAGACATTTTTGCAAAGAAGACATATAGGTGGTCCACAGATACACGGAAAGATGTTCAAAATCACTAATCATCCGGGAAATGCAAATCAAAATCATAGTGAGGTGTCACCTAACACCAGTCTGAGTGGCCAGTGTCAAAAAGACAAGAAACAACAAGTGCTGGTGATGATGTGGAGAAAAAGAAATACTTGTTAGAAATGTAGAAATGTAATTGATGCAACTACTGTGGAAAACAGTGTGAAGACTCCTCAAAAAAATTAAAAATAGAAAAACTGTATAATTCAATAATTCTACTACTGGGTATTTGCCCAAAGAAAATGAAAACACTAATTCAAAAAGATACATGTACTCCTGTTTATTGCAGAAATAAATAAATAAATATATATATATATAATAGTCAAGGTATGGAAGTAACCCAAATATGCACATCCGGGGATGAATGGATAAAGATATGTCATAAATACACACACACACACACAAAATCACACACATAATATACATATACATATATATGAGAGATTTATATATATGTAGTATTGTTCAACCTATATATCTATTTTACATACATACATTACACACACACACACACACACACACAGAATATTACTCAGCCATAAAAAAAGAACGAGATCTTACCATTTATGACAACATGGATGGATCTGGAGGGTACTATGCTAGGTGAAATACGTCAGAGAAAGAAAGGCAAATGCCATATGATTTCTCTTACATGTAGAATCTAAAAAGAAAACAAGTGAACAAACAAACAACAGACTCTTAAATACAGAGGTCAACGTGATGGTTGCCAGAGGGGAGATGGGGGAGAGGGTGATGGACAAAATAGATAAACAGGATTAAGAGGTAAAAATTTCCAGTTATAAAGTAAGTCATGAAGATGAAAAGTACAGCATGGGGAATATAGTTCATAATGTTGTAATAACATTGTATGGTGATAGATAGTGATTACACTTATTGTGAAAATAAAAGGCATCCATAATCTTACCACACAGGGTCTATGCTAAATATCCTTTCTATGCACAAATATACTCTTTTTAGAAAGGGATTATATTGACTATTTTGGTATTTTTCTCATTAAATGATAGTAGTGTGAGCGCCTGAGTGGCTCAGTCAGTTAGGCAACTGCCTTCAGCTCAGGTTATGATTCCAGAGTCCTGGGATGGAGCCCCACTTCAGGCTCCCTGCTCAGCAGGGGAGTCTTCTTCTCCCCTCCCCCTGCTCATGCTCTCTCTTTCATTCACTCTCTCCCTTTCAAATAAACAAATAAAATCTTTAGAAAACATAAATGATATAGTGTGAAAAATCTTTCACAGCATTAAGTATTATTTTGCAACATCCTTTTAGTGATTTTTTTAGATGGTCCATGGCTTTATTTAACCAATTCTGTATGGCTAAGGAATTAAGAAGTTTCCCTGTTTTTGTTTGTTTCTTCTTTTGAGCATTTTTATTTTGGAATAATTATAGATTCACAGGAAGATGCAAAGATGGTACATAGAAGTCATCCTGTTTCCCTTGATGGTATATCTTTCATGATTATAGTAATAGTACATTATCAAAACCAGGTATTTGACACTGGTATAAATTGGTGCATAGTTCTCTATCCTCGCAACACATGTAGGTTCATGTAACCACCACCACATACAAGATACAGAACTATTGCATCCCCTCAAAGGTCTTCAGCTTGCTACCCTTGTACGGTCTACATGCCACTGTCCTCTCCACCCCATCCTGAACTCCTGACAATCACTAATCTATTCTTCATCTCCATAGTTTTGTCATTTCAAGAACGTTAAGTAAATGGAATTATAGCATGTAACCTTTTGTGACTGACTTCTTTTCACTTCTTGTAATGATTTGGATACCCACCCAAGTTGTTGAATATATCATTCCTTTTCATTGTATTCTATGATATGGATATGCTATTCATCCATTCATCTTGTTTAACCATTTACCTATTGAGGGACTTTTTTTCCTTTCAGGTTTTGGGGTACTACAAATAAAACATCTATGAACAATGGATTCAAGTTTCTGTGTGGACAGGAGTTTTCATTTCTCTGGGATAAATACCAAGGAGAGCAATTGTTGAGTCATATGGCAAGTGTGAGTTTAGTTTTTAAGAAACTATCAAACTATTTTCACCAGCAATGTATGAGATCCAGTTCTTTGTATGCTAACCATGGTATTGTCATTATTTTTAAATTTATTCTCATAGGGGTGTAGTAGTATCTAATTTGCATTTTCTAATGGCTAGTGATGTCGAACATCTTTTCATGTGTTTGTTTTTTATGTATATATATGCCTTTCAGTAAAATATCTGTTCATATCTTGCCAATTTTGAAATCTATGGCCCAGGATATAGTTTTTTTAAATGCATATACTCTGGGTGTTCAAAAAGAATGTGTATTCTGTTGTTGTTTAGTGGAGTGTTGTGTAAATGTTGATTAGTTCCAATGGATTTTGCTGTTTTTGAGGCATTTCTTTTATTTAAGATTTATTTATTTGTTTTGGGGGGGTGGGGTAGAGGGAGAGGGAGAGAGAAACTTCAGCAGTCTCCTTGCTGGGCATAGAGCCTGACACAGGGTTCGATTTCATGACCCCGAGATCAGGACCTGAGCTGAAACTAAGAGTCAGTCCCTTAACCAACTGTCACAAAGTTGTTGAGTTTTTCTATATCCTTGCTGACTTTCTGTTTAGTTTTTCTGTCAATTTTTGACAGAAGAATGTTGAATTTTCCACCTAACATTGCAGATTTGTCTATGTCTGCCTTTAGTTCTATCAGTATTTGATCCATTTACTTTAAGGCTATGTTATTGGTACATTCACATTTAGGATTACTGTGTCTTTTTAGTGAATTGATCCTTTTGTGGTTACATAATATACCCTTTTTCTCCCTAGTAATTTTTCTTTTTCTTGATATACTTTATCCGAAATTAATATAGCCACTCCTGCCTTTTATTATTATTACAAACAACACTGTTCAGCCTTTGTACTCCTCTGCAATTATGAGAATTTCTTGGTTAAAAGTCTGCTTGTTTTTTAAAAAGACTTTAGTTATCTTTTTATTTTAGAGAGAGAGCGCGTGTATAAGTGTGTATAAGCAAGTGGTGGGGCTGGAGGGAAGACTGGAGGGAGTGGTAGAGGGAGGGGGAAAGTACCTCAAGCTGAGTGTGGAGCCTCACAGGGTGCTTGAACTTAAGACCGTGAGATCATGATATGAGTCAAAACCAAAAGTCCTACACTTAACTGAGCCACCCAGTGATCCCCAAAGTCTGCGTGTCTTTAAAGGCTTTTGACTGTATCGTCAAATTGCCCTGCATAAATTTACTAAGTTTTACTGCCTAAACACTGAGCATTATCATTTAAAATAATTATAAATGAAAGACAAGGTTTAACCAATTACAACAGAAATGTCTCATAAACTGCAAACCACTGATGAAAGAAATTGAAGATGACACAAATAAATGGAAAAACATTCCATGTTCATGGATTGGAAGAACAAATGTTGTTAAAATGTCTCTGCTGCCCAAAGCAGTCTACACATTTAATGCAATCCCTATCAAAATACCACCAGTGCTTTTCACAGAGCTGGAACAAACCACCCTAAAATTTATATGAAACCAGAAAAGACCCTGAATAGCCAAAGTAATGTTGAAAAAGAAAACCAAAGCTGAAGGTGTCACAATACTTGACTTCAAGCTGTGTTACAGCTTGAAGTAATTGTAAGTGTTAATTGTTAAGACACTATGGTACTGGTACAAAAACAGACACACAGATCAATGGAGTAAAATAGGAAACCCAGAAACAAACCCCCAACTATATGGCCAACTCATCTTCGACAAAGCAGGAAAGAATATCCAGTGGCGGGGGGAAACAGTCTCTTCAACAAATGGTGTTGGGAAACCTGGACAGCAACATGCAAAAGAATGAAACTTGACCGCTTTTTTTTTTTTTAAAGATTATTTGTTTATTTATTTATTTATTTATTAGACACAGAGAGAGAGACCACAAGTAGGCAGAGAGGCAGACAGAGAGGGGGGAAAACAGGCTCCCTGCTGAGCAGAGAGCCTCATGCGGGACTTGATCCCAGGACCTGAGATCATGACCTGAGCCGAAGGCAGAGGCTTAACTCCCTGAGCCACCCAGGTGCCCCAGACCACTTTCTTACATCATGCACAAAAATAAGTTCAAAATGGTTGAAAGACCTAAATGCGAGATAGGAAACCATCAAAGTCCTAGAGAAGAACACAAGCAGGAACCTCTTTGACATCAGCCAAAGCAATTTTTTACTAGATATGTCTCCTGAGGCAAGGGAAACAAAAGCAAAAATAAACTATTGAGACTTCGTCAAAATAACAAGCTTCTGCCAGCAAAGGAAACAAGAAAATTAAAAGGCAACCTATAGAATGGGAGAAGTTATTTGCAAATGACACAACTGATAAAGGATTACATAAAAAACTTATACAACTCAGCACCCAAAATATAAATAATCCAATTTAAAAATGGACAGAAGACATGAATAGACATCTTCCCTAAGAAGACATACAGATGGCTAAAAGACGCATGAAAAGATGCTCAACATCACTTATCATCTGGGGAATACAAATCAAAACTACAATGAGGTATCACCTAACAGCAGTTAGAATGGCTAAAATTAACAACAGAAAACAGCAGGTGTTGGCAAGGATGCAGAGAAAGGGGAAACCCTCTTACACTGTTGGTGGGAATGCAAACTGACAGAGCTACTCTGGAAAACTGTGTGGAGGTTCCTCAAAAAGTTGAAAATAGAATTGCCCTAGGATCCAGCAACTGCACTACTAGGTATTTACCCAAAGGATAAAAAAAAAATACTGATTGGAAGGGATACATACACCCTAATGTTTATTTATAGCAAGTTTAACAATAGCCAAATTATGTTTGAAAAAACCCAAATATCCATCAACTGATGAATGGATAAAGAAGATGTGGTGTGTGTGTGTGTGTAGATATATCTATCTATACAGTGAAATGTTTCTCAGCCATAACAAAGAAGGAAATCTTGTCTTTTGCAATGATGTGGTTGGAACTAGAAACTATCATGCTAAGCAAAGTAAGTCAGTCAGAGAAAGACAAATACCAAATGATTTCACTCATATGTGGAATTTAAGAAAGAAAACAGATGAACATGGAGGCAAAAAAGGAAAACCAAGAAACAGAACTATAAAGAATAAACTGAGCAGTACTCAGGGGTTGAGTGGGGAGATGGGTTAAATAGGTGTCAGGTATCAAGGAGGACACTTGTGATGAGCACTGGGTGTTGTATGTAAGTGATGTATCCCTAAATTCTACTCCTGAAGCTGTATTACACTGTATATTATTACACTGTATATTAACTAACTAGAATTTAAATAAAAATTTGGAGAAAGAAAAAAAGAAATGTCTCATAACTCAGTGGGGATGCAGGTAGTAATGGTTGGTGAACATATTTAAATGAGTTAAATTCTCCTTTATCCTAGTAAAAAGCCATGAGGTCTAAAATTTATAAATCCAGAAATAGGGTCATATGTGTATTTCAGAGTGGGCGGTACTCATGCAGCAGCCATAAGAGCTGGGAATGCTTGCCCCTTTTAGGAAGGTCTGAGCCGTATGGGATGGGATGGGGAACTGGATATGGCTTTTGTATTTATAGATATTTTTAAAAACATGTGGTGTATTTTGAATTTGTAAATGATATCTGACTGTTGGTTTAACTTGAATTTACATTTATTATCAGGACTCCTATAATTGTAAAAATCTAACACCAAGTAAACTGTGACTCTCACGGGAGGAGACTACAACTTCCAGGATTCCGTGGGCTGAAGCGGTGGGGTGTTTTCGGAGACAAACTACAATTCCCAGAATCCCACTAGCCAAGGGGGTGGTTCTGGCCTAGGGTTGGGGCAGCTGAGTCCGCAAGCGTGCGCTCTTGAAAGGCTGCCGCGCCGGGCTCGCCAGCCGAGCTGGCGCACGGCGGGCACCCGCGAGCCCTGCGGCCGCGGACGGGACGGCGCCTCGGGACCTGCACTCCATGCCTGGGCCTCCCGGTCTTGTAGCGGGAACAGGGGGAGGCGGCGGCAGCTGTTTGGGCCAAAGCCGGGTCCGCCGAGGGCCCACCTGGACGCTTGAGCACAGCGGAGCCTGGCCTGCGGGCTGCAGGTGAGACGCGCGCTGGGGTTAGCCGGGGCTCCGCGACACCCCTGGGCTTGGAGTTGAGGGATCGGCCCCGGACCTCCCGCGGGAGGGATCAGCGGGAGCGCCGAGCCCTGGGGTAAAGAGGAGCCCAGGGAAGTTTGCAGAACCAAGAAGTGACGGATGATGCGGAGTGACAGAGGCGCGGCATGGGGGCGGGGGTGAGGATAGGTGGACCCTCGGGGTCCCGCTGCCGCGGGTCCGGGCGGCGCCCCGCAGGCACGCCCGTTGAATCCCTTAGCTCTTGGCTGGCACTGGCAGCAGGTCCTCACGCCCTTCAGCTTGGGAATGGAATAGCACGACTGGCTGGGAGCCAGCGACGTGCGCGGAGGGGCTTGGGCCTCTGGAGCTCCCTTGGAAGGCAGTACCTGTGCAGCCCTGCGGCTGATTCCTGGGCTCTTTGGGGTGATAAGCGCCCGGTGATAAGAGCCTGCCACGGCTTGCTTGACAGTGCCAGGGTAACCTTTGGAGGGACCCACTTGGACTCCTGCCCCCTTGCATGCGGGTAGACCCCATCTCCTGGTCACTGATGAGAATCCTCTGCTAAGATCTAGGGTCCTCAGGCCAGAGCCCTGCACCTGGTGGTGGGCGGCTAGGGTCTGCTTACTTACTCTCAGAGAGTACTCTCGGGGGAAGCAAGGCCCAGCACAGGAAAGGTTACAGGGTGAGCTTGATAGGACTTAGTGGCTAAGAACACAGACAGAATAGAGTTTATTCACCAAATGTTTACTGTTACATGTGCTGGGCATTCAAATCCTGGCTCTCATTTATTAGTTTGAGCTTAAGTGCCCTTGAGCAAGTTACTTATCCTTTCTGAGCCTCTGTTTCTTCCTCTGCAAAATTGGAATGAAAAGTACCTTCATGACAGGCTTGCTGTGACAATTACATGAGATAATGCTGTGCAAGTTCTCTCAGTCCAGTGTTGGTACACAGTGGTTGTGCAGCAGATGGTAGCACTTGTGGTTGCTGAGATAGCAAATGTTAGAGGTGAGGCTGGAACCCAGGTCCGTCTTTGTACTGGAACTAGCTGCTCTCTCTGCCTCTCATGGATCTTGGAGATCTTCCAGTTTATCCTTTTCACATTACAGAGGAAGCATCTGAGTCCCAGTTAGTGCTAGAGCCAGAAAAGGACATGGGTCCCGTTTTCCCCAGGGATGGCCAGCCTTGGGCCCCAGGAGGGTGAGGAGAAAAGCACAGAGTGGAGATCTTCAGCAAAGAGGAGGATGGGGTGCTGGTGACAGAGTTCCCCCAGACCACCCTGTGGCCACGCTCGCATCCTGGTGGCCTGGAAGTGTCAGTGACACAGCAGCTGCAGCAGTGTTCAAAGTTTCCTTCTGGTTGGCGAGTTCTTGCTCTGAGCCAGGCTTTAGAAAATATTGAGCAACAAACAAAGGCTTCTAGTGCATATGGAGCTAATTGGAAAATTAAATTACCAAATGTTCCATTCCCCAAGGGTCTGCGGCAGTCTTTGGTTGTCAGTGGATACTTTCCCCCAGGACCTGCCTAACACCTGATAGGTGTTTTTATTTTTTATTTTTTTTTTAAAGATTTTATTTATTTATTTGACAGAGATCACAAGTAGGGAGAGAGAGGGGGAAGCAGGCTCCTTGCTGAGCAGAGAGCCTGATGCGGGGCTTGATCCCAGGACCCTGAGATCATGACCTGAGCCGAAGGCAGAGGCTTAACCCACTGAGCCACCCAGGTGCCCCTGATAGGTGTTTTTAAATTGGGTAAAATAATGAACATGAAAGGCATAGCCCACAAATGTCAGCATAGGCTTTGGAGTGAGACGTGGGTTCGAATCCCAACCCCACCACTTCACAGCTGTGTGATGTTGGGAAATTCACTTAACAACAATGCATGTACTTCCTCAAATGTGGGATGAAATCGATAGCACTTATTTTAGATTTGTAGGAGGGAATAAATGAGGTTGTTCATCTAAAGCACTTAGTGTGTTTCTGGCATAGAGTAAGAGCCACTGAATGGGCGGTAGAGCGTTATAATAATAATAATACTATAAATACTATAGGCATTGTTTTGCCTATAAAGTAGGTATAATTGTATTGGTTTTTCACGCCAGGAAAAGGAAACTAGCAAGGGTTAAGAATTAGCCCAGCCAGCCACAGAAAGACAAATAATACATGCTATCACTTATGAGTTGAATCTAAAATAGCCGGACTCATAGAAGCAGAGAATGGAATGGTGGTTGCCAGGGACTGGGATGAGGCGGAACAGGGAGGCATTAGTCAAGGCTATAAAGTTTCAGGTATACAAGACGACTAAGTCCCAGAGACCTACTGTATAGCTTAGTGCTTGTGGTTAACATGACTGTACTATTATACTCTAAAATTTGCTAAGATGGTAGGTCTTATGTTCAATATTTTTATCACAAAAAAATAATAAGAGGGTGGGAGGAAACTTTTGGAGGTGATGGACAGGTTTATGGCATAGATTTTTGCGATGGCTTCACAGGTGTATACCTGCTTCTGAACATCAAGTTTTACAGGTTAATTATGTACAACTTTTTGTCTGTCAAAAAGAAGAAGAAGGAGGAGGAGGAGAAGGAGAATTGGTCTAGGATCATGCAGCTGCTAAGTGATGGGACAGGAGCTCACTTCTGGCCTTTCAGCTGGAGAACCAGTGCCATTTACTTCTCTGCAGCCTGTGGTCCTCCCAGTTCTTGAGGCCTGGCTGTGAACGGAGGGGTGGGGCCGGGCCGGGCAGCCAGAGGGCAGCCTCCAGCATCGCAGCAGGGGGTCTTCAAGGTGGGGACCCTACAGTCTGGCTGCTTGTGCTTCCTCTCCATGCCTGAGGTTGGATGAGGCTGGAGGCCACATCCAGTGAGTGAGCCTGGGGGATGAGGTGTTAGGAAGTAGTGTGGCCCTGTGGCCCCTGGACCGCAGGGCTGGTGAAGGACGCCATCTGCGTGAGGCCTGGAGAGCCTGATTCTGAGAAGAAGTGATCTTGTTTAAGGGCCCGGAAGAGTTCTTCTCTGGGCCTGATCTTTGCCTTTGCGAGGAGGGCCACCCAAGAGCCATGGGTGTGAGGACAAGGAGCTCTGGACTGAGAACACCTGCTGTTTTAATCTTGGCAGCCTTTGAGAGCTCAGCTGCCCTGGCCGCTGCCTCTCTCAACCTCTTTTATAAAGTAAAGAGATGGAGCAGATCATTTCTAAGGGCTCTTTCAGTTCTAAAAATAGAAGGTTTTGTCACTTTAAATTAGTGGATTAACCCTCTCAGCCCAGCAACGGGGCAGGTGGGATAATTATCACCCCCCTGTGTTACCCAGACTTTCCTTGGGGCAAGAGAATGGCCACAGCTCCCTTGAGCTGCCTGCCAGCACGGGTGTCTCTGCCTGGCCCAGTGGGGAGGAATTACACAAGGAAGCAGTGGGTTGCTAAGTTACAGTGGTGGGCCTGTGGGTCTGCGTTTCCGCAGTCATCTACACCTGCTCTGCCCTTGAGTGACAAAAACTCATTGCCTTGACGTCTGCCTTGCTCCTCTGTCACTGACTCTACTGCCGAGTCTGAAGCACGGTGAATAAGACCCCTGGTAGTCAGACATGGGTTTGTATCCTGGGGCCCCTGCTTGAGCTCTAAGACCTGGAGCAAGCATCTTAATCTCACTAAACTTTGTGTTTTTTTTTTCATATTAAAAGAAAACAAAGCTAATTCTAGTACCTACATTGGAGGGCTTTTGTGAGCCTTCACGGAAAAGGGGCAGGAAAGGGGCTTAGGATGGTGCCTGTTACACAGGAGGTGCTCAATAAAGGAAGCTGGTGGTAGCATTAACTGCCACCCCCTGCCCAGAAGCCAACATCCTCTTTTCCTGAGCTAGCCAGGACACTGATGGATCCTTCTATTTTTGTCTGGCTTCCCATGTCCTCACTGCTGGCTGTTTAGGGCCTGACCTCTGTCAGAGAATCAGACCTTTCACTGCCATTGGTAGCCTACCATCAGTACGATCTTAATGCTAAGAGTTGTCTCTTTTCTCCATTTTGAAAGCATAACACAGGGCCCCTTCCAGGCTGGACACTGAGTACGCAGCCTTGAGCCAAGCGTCAGGGAGAGGTTGGAGCCTTTGGTCTGCTGAATTGCCTCTATTACCATTATTATTGCAATGATCAGAAAGGCCTGTGTCCAATTATTTTCAAAGGAAAGGGAAAAAAGAAATAAACAAGAGATTAAAAAAAAAAAAAAAGCCCTTTAGAAACTGAGGCAGATAGAAGGGTGCTGCCAATTCGAAGCAGTTTTCAGCTCCTGGAGCAGCCAAATATTATTAGAACCCCATGGCCTTAGTGCTCCCTCCTTTCTAGGACCCCCTCCACTCCAACAGTGCTGGACGCAGGTGTCCATGGTGCTGCCACACCCTCAGGCACAGAGCTGGGCAGCTGGACGAGAGGCTGCCAGCCACGGTGGCTCATCTTCTGTGGCTGGTCACCAGCACTGGGTGCAGGGTCCACTTCTGGGGGGCTCTGGCCAGCTCCAGACCTAGGCCCTGAAAAGCCATTCATTAGAGCCTTGGGGTCTAAGAAGACATAAATGCTCCGGGAGTTCTAGGCCTAGGTCAGGAGGCATGAACTCCCACACTCACTGGAGCTAAGAGCGCATGGGGCGAGCGAAGTGGGGCATTGGCCCTGGGACTGGGAGGCCAGATGCCCAGATGAAAGCTCAAGCTGAGGAAGTCCTGGCAGGAAAGTGGCCTGGTGATACCTCCTCATCTCAGCCAGCTCTGGCTGCCATACCAACGTGCCGCCACTGGGGTGACAAGCAGCAGACATTTATGTCTCCTGGGTCTGGAGGACAGAAATCCGAGCTCGAGGTGCTGGCAGGTGTGGATTCTCCTGAGGCCCCTCGTCTTGGTTTGCAGATGGCTGCCTTCTCACTGTGCTTTGTCACGCTTTTTGTGGCTGAGTCACTATGTGCTCTGTGCCCCACACCAGCTGGGTCCTAAAATCTGGTGCCCAATGTAGAGAAGGCAGAGAACAATAAAGGCGGTGATAATTGCATCCGCTGAGTTTCTGTGCCCTGGCAGGCCAAGGAGATGAGGGCCAAATGGTGTCTGGGCTGTTGGCATAGGCAGTGTTGACATGCTCGGTGTTCAAATCCTGACTTCACTCCACACAGCCTGAGGCCCTTGGGACTCATGTACTTAGCTCCACCTTGCCTCTGTGTCCTGACGTGCAGATGGGGAATACGTGACAGTGCTAGGCTAGCCCCTTAGGGTTGGCGTAAGGATGAAATGAGGAGATGTACAACAGTTTCTAGTACACTGCCGACATACGGTCTTGAAGGTAGCCATGGCTGAAGTGGTTAATTTCATGCTGGGGACTGGCTGCTTGGAGGCTCTCTTCCCAGGGGAAGGGAGGCAAGTCATTAGGAAGACTGAGCGAACCTGGGAGGGATGGTGAATGTACCCCAAAGCCATTGGGGGGTTCAGTCCCTTTAGGAATGATTTGGGGCTGCATGGCTGGCCTGGTACCTGTGTGTCATTCATTATTAATTTGAGGAACCCTGTTGAAATGTGATTCTGGCAGCTGATGTGTTTTGAGGTCTATTCAGGTACTTTCCATGTATTACCCCATTCTCACAGCACCCTATGGAGGTTATTATTCCCATTTCACAGATAAGGGCATTGAGGCTTGAGGTGTTAAAATGGCTTCATACCTAGGGTCTGAAGGAAGGTGAGTGTGAGCCGGGTGGCCCAGGAAGAATTCTTGGCCACGACCATCAGGGAAGAGGGTTGAAATCTCCGCAGTGGTCTTGTGTGCCCCCATGCCTACACTTAGCCCAGATCGGATGCGCTGACGTGGGTGGGAGATCAGCTAGGCCTTTCTGGCTTCCCAAGCAGATCCTCCTGTTACCCACCTGACAGCGCTCTTCCTCTCGGGAGCCCTTCCGGCAAGACCAGTGAAGGCAGGGATTTTTAGGTAAGGTTAAGTGACCGTGCATTGGGATGGTGCAGGGAGTGATCAGACGAGGAGTTGGGTTGGCTGGACCCAGGAAGGGCTGTGGTGTGCACACAGTGCATCCCAGGCTTCCCCGACATTTCTGGGCTGGGAGGAGGTCATCCTGCGGTGACACCCCACCCCAGCCCCGGCAAGGAAGCACACACACGCCCTTCTGCCGCAGCAGTTGTGGCCCATCGGGTTTGAACAACAGTCTCTTGATCCCCCTCGGCCACAGTGGGGGCCTTGAGGACATTTTTTTTTTTTTTCAAGTTTGTGTCTTTTGCACATACCTTAATTTGGGCTGATGCAAAGCCTCACTCCCCCATTCTCTTCCTGTCCTCTTAAGACTTGGGACTGAGGTTCATGAGTAAATATACATACGACTGACGGAGATGCATACAGATCATCTCTCCCCCACAGTACCTGGTACCTTCGCTCAGGCGGAGTCAGTGGGAAGCTAAGGAGGGCCAGGGTGCCCCCGTGCGGGGGTGGGGCTAGGGGACAGGCGGGGTGGGGTCGGCGGTGGCAGCCCTCTTGCTTGGTCAGTGACTCTGCCCTATTGGTCGTTAACTAAGTTCCACGTCATGCCTGTCCACGTCTAAGCAAAGCCTGTTTTTTGGTGTGTGTGTGTGTGTGTGTTTTTAAAGATTTTTATTTATTTATTTATTTGACAGAGAGAGATCACAAGTAGGCAGAGAGGCAGGCAGAGAGAGAGAGAGGGAAGCAGGCTCACTGCTGAGCAGAGATCCCAATGCAGGGCTTGATCCCAGGACCCTGAGATCATGACCCCAGCCGAAGGCAGCTGCTTAACCCACTGAGCCACCCAGGCGCCCCACAAAGCCTGTTTTTGAGAGAATGAAGGAAGGAGTCTAAGAGCCTCCACCAAGAATGACTCCAGGGCACAGCTTTCCAGGGACCCAGGCCTCGGCAGATGTTTCCAGGAGGAGTTTCCTTTGGGGATCTCTTCAGAGCTTGGGTCAGCCAGAAGATGGGAGCTCGGGGCCAGTGCCTCTGTCCCTATGTTGCCCCAGAGCCTTGTTCTGCGTGAACATGTGCAACCTTCCCTGCCTTCTCTTCCTGCTCCTTACTCCTCCTGGGGGGCCCACTGCACCCAACCAGGCTTTGGCTGGGGCAGAGTGATTGATAGGTAATTTGAGACAAGGGTGGTCTGTCCATAATACCCTCCTCGGGGCCTCCCTGCCAGGGAGTAGGCTTGCTGGAAGCAGCGGGATGCAGGCTATTGGTGCCGAACCTTCAGAGTCCAACAGGGACTGCCTTGTCCGCGTAACAAGTTTATTTCCAAAGAACACAGATTAACAATCAGGCTCCGGCCACACAAGTGGAAAAGGTGCCACAGAGGTAATTTCTGTTGAGGAGTAGAATCAAGGTTTGGGTCGGCCTTTGGTTTGTTCCAGCAGCCTTGTGCCTTGTGTGGAAAAGTTGTATCCTCTCAGACAGCAGACAGGACTCAGGAGACTCTGGGGCACTAGAACGACCCGTCTCTTCTTCTAGGAAGATAAGCTTAAAGAGAAGTTGGCTTGTGTTGGGGTGCCCGTTTGCATGGGCAGTGGATTTTTCTTCTGCATGGTCTTTATTATATGTCTGGAGGTCAGAGCGGTGTATATTTGATAGTTGGCAGTCATCTGGGGATCCGTTTCAAGTGCAGGTAGGGTGTTGGAACTGGAGGCACACCACGGGATGTCTGGCTGGGGATCCCGGGGTGATGGAGAAGCCTCGTCGTGTTTACTCAGGGCAGGAATGAGAGGGGTCATGGGCAGCGATGGTTTTTCCAAGTTTCATTTTCTCAGCTTTCTAAAAGAAAAACAAGCACACAAGGCCCGAGGTTGTTGGGTCCTTCAAGTGCATGGAGAGGCACTAAACAGTGGGTCAGACCTCAGGACTGGACACAGCCGTCCTGTCAGCCACAGAGGCCGCAGTCCTGCAGAAGGCAGCAGCTTGGTTGAGTGTTTCTTCTAGTCTCCCAGGCCAGGAATGGCGACCTGAGTTCTCCTTCAACACCCCCATCTCCCTACCACTGCCCTGCTGTCACCAAGACTGGTGGCCTCTCCAGGAGCACTGAAAATTGGCCTGGAGAAAGGGGACATCATGGGATCCGTTGTCCAGGAAGCAACGTGGCCCAATTATTCTTCACCATTTTGAACTTCCTCCTAGAGTTCATTATCCAGAAACATTTTGAAACGGTGATGGAAAAGGCCGCTTTCATCTTCTTCAGTGCTAGTGGTCTGATTAATGAGCTCTTTGCCTCCATCCGTATCTTTTGAAAACTCTTCTGAACGTTTTGCCTGATCCTTGAGCTCTGCTGTCTTACACAGCTGCTGCAGTGCAGTTGGGGGTCAGGGGAAGGGGGAGTACGGGAAATAGACTGAAAAGACTTTATAATAACCATTGGTTGCCCAAGTACCTGTTGGCTTTTTCCTGCTGCACTTTGGCTACTTCACGGCAAGGGAAAATGCAAGGTGGTTTTTCACCTGTCTCCATGTGGCAAAATACAATTATGACCGTGTTAGTTCACTTTCCTCCAGAAGTAAATCCTGAGACAGAGATGCAAGTACAGGAGATTATTAGCACTCCTTCCTAACAGACATGATTAAGGGACTGAAGAACTGAGACCAGAGACGGGGAGGAGGGGACATGCAACAGGCCAGTGCCCACTCCAGGCAGTCACCCCATCTGTTAGGGAGCTCGGGAGCCAGTGTAGAACATGCCTCAGAACTCTCCAACCTGGACAGCATGGGAATGGGGTATTCATTCATTCATTCATTCACTCATTTACTCACACACTTATATTTCAATATCAGGAGAGTGAACTTGCAGTGTTGTAAGTGATTCAGCTGTTCCATGGGAGGGGTAACTGTTCCCACCTGGCGTTGGTTCAGGCTGCCTGGCTGGTACATGGTAAAGTTAGAAACCCAGGCGGTCCCTCCTCTGGGCCCCATGCTCCAACCACCACACAATTTCTAGCGAAATGCTCTGTCTATCCCCAGAAAAATTCCATTCCCATTTTCCCCCTTGGAAGGCAACTTGAGAGCCTCAAGGGCCCTGTGAGCCAGTCTGTATCTGTCCTGCTTTCTGTCTGCATTCTTCTGGCTGTCCTGGGGAGGGGTTGGTAACTTAGCATCTAACTAGAAACAGTGCCCCACCCCCCAACTCCCCAGGCTCAGGCTCAAAGGCTGGCCTCTGTCTGGTTGCCTAGTTGCCCCACAGTGCCCCAGCCCCATGTTTCCTGGTTCCTGTAAGCTTGGCTCCAGCTCCCCACCCCCAACCCCAGCTCTACTCCGAGCCTGCCTGGAGATTGGCTACTGCACACACAGTCCCCCAGGTCCAGAGGAGAGGCCTGGCCCCTTCCTGCTGTGGCCCTATACCACACCCTCACCTGCCTGCTGCCAAGCTTACATTCCAGCACAGGGAGGCCTAGGAGAGGGGCAGGTGGGAGAATGCTCATCAGAGAGGTGCCCACTGAGGTCAGAGGTTGGTTTTTCCTCTCCCTTTTGCTCATTTCCCTGCAGGTCTTGCTTTTTGATGTCCCCAGGGTGTGGCTGTTGTAGCTTTAGCTGCTGCTGGAAGCATTTCTGTCTGTGATGGGAGCAGAACACGCGTCTGCTCAGGCCCTGCTCGTCTGCCTCTCCTCTCTCTGGGGACAGCCATTTATCTTATATTGTCTAAATATTCATTTATTACTCAGCTGCTCTCTGGAACTCTGCCATTTGTAAATAGGGATTTGTTTGCTTCTTTATCCTTAACCTTTTGACTTTTTGTTATGGAAAACGTTAAACAGACACAAGAAAGGATCTTAGAAAGGCCCCCATCACCATTTTTCACAGTGATCTATTTGCTACTGTCTTGTTGCATCTGTTTCCATCCTTTTTTTGCTGAAGTATCTTTATCTTATTATTTATTTATTTATTTAAAGTAGGCTCCGTGCCTAACATAATGCGGGGCTTGAACGCACGACCCCAAGATCAAGCGTTGCACGCTCTTCTGACTGCGCCAGCCAGGAGCCCCTTTGCTAGAGTATCTTAGGACAAACGACATATGTGTCATTTTACCTATAACCACTCTTAATCTCTTCTTTCTTCTTTCTTAAGTTATCTAAATTTTTTAAAGATTTTACGTATCTGAGAGAGGGCGCAAGAGAGTATGAGCAGGGTTGAGTAGGGTTGGCAGGGGAAAAGCAGGGGGAGAGGGAGAAGCAGACTCCCTGCTGAGCAGAGAGCTCAACGCAGGGCTCCATCCCAGGACCCCGAGATCAGGTCATGACCTGAGCTGAAATTAAGAGTCAGACACTTAACTGAGCTGTTCAGGCTCCTGTTATCTATTTTGTTGTGACTTTTTATTTTGAAATAATTTGAGACTTACTGAAAAGTTACCATAAATGCTTCACTCAGCTTCCCCTGATGTTAAATCTTACATAACCACAGTGCCATGATCAAAAGCGGGAAATTAACACAGCACCACTACCTAAACCGCAGACCTTACTCAGATTCTGCCAGTTATGCACTGACATTCTTTTCTGGGTCCAAATTGCCACATTATGTTTCGTTGTTGTGTCTCCTTAGACTTCTTCAGTCTGGGACAGCTTCTCAGTCATTCCTGGTCTTCCGCAACCTTAACTCTTGAAGAGTCCTGGTCAGGTAATTTGTAGAATGTCCTTCTATTTGGGTTTAATGTTTTCTCTACTAGCTTATCTATACACTGTATTCAGAGCTAGCAGGGGAGCTAGACACCTTTTCCCCTTTTGGACATACAGACTAAGGTAGTGTATTTCAGGTAAGAAAATCACAGAAGTCAGGTGCCCTTCTTAGGGCACCATATCAAGGGGTACATGGTGCCAGGAAATTGTTCCCGGTGATATTAACATCAGTTACTTGGTTGAGGGGCTGTCTGCCAGGCCTCTGTATCATGAAGTTTTATCCTTTCTTTTTTCTTTCTTTCTTTCTTTTTTTTTTTTTTTTTTGGTACCATAAACTTTCTGTTTTTGCCTTTGTAACAGATATGTATCTCCCAGGGAGATTGTCAAGAGGATGCAAATATCCTATCTCTCAAACTTCCACCCACTAATTTTAGCATCCAGTAGTGGATCTTGCCTGAGACCATTATTACTGTGATGCTTGCCAAACGGTGATTTTCTATTTCCATCATTGCTTCTGCATGTATTAATTGGAGTTCTACTGTAAGAAAGATCTGTTCCTTCTTCCTTATTTATTCATATCAATATTGACTCATGCATGCTTATTTTATTCTGTGGGTTTTAATCCATAACTATTGCTTTTTAATTTCATTACATTGTCCCAAATTTAGCTCCTTCAGGTTAGATCCTGAGCCTTCTTGATATGTCCTCATCACTTTTTGAGAACTTACAATCTGGTAGTACAAGATGTTCCCAACAACTCTTATATTTTCCCTGCCTGAGCTGTAGAAACAGTGATTTTTCCACAGAGCCCTGGTTCCTGAGAGGGGCCAGTGTTAGAAAGCAAGACCTTTATACCAGGTATGCTGTCCCTGCTCCCAGGTGCTCCCATGGGTCAGAACTAGGAGCTGTATGTATGTGTGTGCACCCCTCACTTCCCCAGCCCTCACAGCTCTTCCTCCTGCTCACACTTTTCCTGTCATGTCAGCCTGGGTCCTTCCTCAGTTCCCTGGCCCAGATCTGAGCTAAGGTCTCCAAGTAGCCTCCCCAGCTTCCCAGTGAGACATGCTGCCCTTCTGGCCTCTCCTGACCTTGAGGATAAATGAACTCTTCCCTCTCCACCACCCCGGGACTTCTTTCTGTGTCTTTTTGTTTCTCGTCAGAACCTGCAGCTGTGGTCATGTCACGCTCAGGATGCAGGTGTTCCCTTCTGAGCAGTCTTGTATTGTCCGTACACGGTTGTGGTAAGGATAGTTGGCGTCCATGGTGGAACCATGGGACATGGTCAGAATTGGTCAGGTATCAGTAATGTACTGTGATTCAACCTAATAGTGAAGTAGTTCTTCGCTGGGGCTGCCTGGAGAATTCCAAGGGGTGGAGGTGGGGGGAGCATATGTTTTTGTAAACATATATGCAGCCATATGATTTTACATATGCAGATATAGATACAAAATACCAACCTCAGAAGGTAAATGTTGATGAAATCTTTCAATCTTGGGGGTGGAGCTTGCAGAAAATTTCTTATGAATGCGGCATGCTTGGGGAAGGAGATGTTGGGCTTTACAGGTTGGTATGGAAAATGAAAGAGTTTCTCTTTTTTATCAGTGGGCCCTTAGGTTTGAAAAGACAGGGAAACACTGATGTTTAAGCACTTTTCTTGGCTGTAAGTTCTGGGCTTGCAAAGACCTTCCCCTGGAGATTAACAGGGCTGATGGGAACACAGGCAAACCCCAGCCAGGAAGGCAGCCACCTGCAGCCTCTCCTCTCATTCCGGAGCAGAAGTTCTCTGCTCTTGTTCTGTGAAGGCCTAGAAGACCTGCGTGAAGGACATGGGGTTCATGGGCTCTCAGGATAGCTGTGACTTTATCCTCTTCCCTGCAGGCCAAGAAGACCCAACGGGACTGGGTGAGTGGGAGTTCTGTTAAAGGACTAGCTTTGAGTTCACGGGAATTTATGTCACATAAGTCATCTGCAGACTTCGGGACTTGACTTGCGATAAGGAACATGCTCCTTGTACCACTTCATGCAGAGCTCCCTCTCTGGGGAACCCCTTCTTCTCTCCCACAGGAGTGGAGAGACACCGAGGCTGAGAGCTTGTCACTGGGTTTTCTACCTCTGTTCTCCCCCCATTTCCATGCTACTCTGCTCAGAGACCTTCAGTAGCTCCCCTTTGCCTAGAGGTTAGAGTTCAGATTTCTTGACCCAGCATCAAGGCCATTGACATTCGGGCCTTAGCTGATTTCTCCAAGTCTCTCTTCTGCTTTTCCTCTGTGTGAACCATCTACCTAACCAGACCAGACTGTGTGGTCTCCTGCATCTTTGGATGCCCCCTCCCCACCACCTTCTTTCTTTCTACTCTGCAGATGACATTTCTGGTTCCTCTGAAAGCTCAAGGGAATGGCCAAACCAGAAGGATTCATTTCTTCCTCAGAAGAAGCCTGCAGGGCTCACCAGAGCCCCACGTACTGCCTATGCTGTGACACTAAGGTTACCTTAGTCCACATTCCCTACCCCATGGAACCCATGTGGAAAGTTGTAGCTCCACTTGGGCCCACAATGAATACACTTGTTTTCTAATTGCTAATACAAGAGTTTCTTGGAGGGCTTTGTTTACCAGAGTCAGAAGGGTTGTGGGGAAACTGATGCCAAATAGCCCCACTACGTTAGAGCAGAGCTCAGAAGCAGAAGGCACAGGCCAGAACCCCATGCGTTTGCTTCCTGCACAACAGCCTGTAAAGACGTTCTCCTCAGGTTTTCTTGGTTTGGAGAAACCAAAACTGAGCTCGATAATCAGGAAAGCTCACAGCCGGAAGTCCAGGCATGTAGGGCTCCGAGACATCAGTGGGGTCCTTTGTCTCTCTCCTCCATCATACTGTCCTTGGCATCCTGGCTTCACCGTCCAGCTGGTCAGCAGATGGCTGGCGGCAGCCCTGGGATAGCTCCTCCTTTCCTCTCCGGTGGGTGGGAACATGGACTGTGACTCCTCCCCCTTTGCTCTGTTCAGTTCTACTCTGGCAGTGGCCTCCCCTGGGCCAGTAACTGGCTCCAGAAGCATGCTCTCTGGTTGTGGGAGGTCGATCTTGGCTTTGTTTGCACCTGGTGGGTATCAAGGAAAGGGCTGGCTCCTGGCCAAACCTGGAATTTTATTAGGCAGGGTAAAGGGGCGGGAAGCCTGGGTAGAAACAATGTCCCCTCTGTCACTTATTAATACATTTGACTTGGGAGCCCAAGGAGCAGAGCTGGTGACCCGTCTGGCCCAAGGTACCAACAGGTGACAGCATATCTTGTCTTGGTCTCCATCTTTGGGAGGAATCTTCTTAGATTTAAAATGCTTTGTTTCAAATGACTGTAATGAAAAGTGACAGATTCCGCCTCGGCGGCGGTTAGCTTTTGCTTCAGGTCAGATGAAGGCAGCCAAGTATGTCCAGAAGGTTTTAAAATGCCAGACCTTATCGTGCATCCCCGTGGCCCTTCATTAACCATCTGATGCCCCAATTTTTTTTTTCTTTTCCCCTCTGCTAGACACTCATTAGTTTGAACCTAATCGTGCGCAGTTGCACGCAGTTGCAGAAGTAGTCGGCTCTCAGTATTCATGAGGTTCAACTGACACCTGATTTCTGACCCACTCCACCACCCTGTGTAGTGGGGGCTGCACATTTACCTTTGCTGACGGGGAACCTGCCTTCAGAAAGGCCACACGGTCAAGTCAGGGAGCTGGGGTTTGAACCCGAGTCTTCTGGCCTTTTCCTTAAACTTTCCTAGACAGCGCACATCCTCTCCCAGGAACTACCAACCACCAGTAATGCAGCGGGCACTCAGAGCCAGGTTGGTCTGGGGAGTGATGTGAGATCTCCTGGTGATCGGGTGTCTCCAGAAGAGCAAACCAGTCGGTCAGACATATGCGAGTAAGGTGGAGTTGGTGCCCTAAGTCCAAGGCGTGTGGACTACCTGTCTCCCTGTTCTAGGGAGAGTTAGCAGAAGGTGTGGCAGCGTTGGCAAGGGGAGGACTCCACAGGAGTTTCCTTGGGCAGAGGAGGCTGCAGGGGATGTTGTGGGCCTACCCTCCTGAGCAGAGCTGTGCCCAAGGGGCTTCAGAGCAGCTCATCCATATCAGATATGGCCCGGCCCTAGAGGGAGGCGGCGGGGTAGAGATGCGGAGAGGCTGGGCTGCACAAGGAGGGTCTACCTTCATTAGACCCTGAGCTCAGAAGCTGCCCAGCCAGGCCTGCACTTGCCCAGTGGCTCTCCCCAGCCTGTCTTCAGGAGGCAGCGCTCACCAGCTCATTAGCACGCCTCCATTTTTAATCCTGGCTGTGTTACAGACTTGCTGGGTGATTTGGGGCAAATTCTTCACCTCTCTAAAATGAGGAGTTGCTTAGTGGTTGTTAACCTGACTAACAGTGGAATTCCTTTCTGCGAGTGAAGAACCCCATTTTAAAATACACTTTTGTGGCACTCCTATGAGTTTCCTAGGGCTGCTGTAGCACATTTAACCCTAGATGTGGAGGCTTAAAAGGCCAGAAATTTATTCTTGCACAATTCTGGAGGCTAGAAGTCTAAGATAAAGATATTGACAGGGCCAGGCCTCTCTGAAAACTCTGGGAAAGAATCCTTTCTTGCTTCTTCTTAGTGTCTGGTGGCTCCTGGTAATCCCGAGCAGTCTTTGGTTTATAGCTACATCATTTGAGTCTCTTGTCTTTGCCCTCATGTGGCCATCTTCTCCGTTCCTCAGTGTCTTTTTCTGCCTCTTACAGGGACACTTTCATTAGATTTAGAGCCTCATTTAGATTACAATCTCGTCTCAAAAACCTTAACTAATTATATGCATAAAGACCCTATTTCCATATAACATCATATTCTGAGGCTCTGGGTAGACATGAATTTGGGGGGCATTATTCAACCCACTATAGTTACCCCTAAATATAAGAAATTAAAGGGACTTGATTTTGTTTGGAGGTAAATGGAGGCCCAAGACCCTGGCCTCATGTCCTTGTTGCCTACCGCCAGCCTTGGCAGCCTCCAAGAATCAGGTCTGCAAGCTACTAGGCACCCAAGGTTCCAGGAAGCCCTAGTTCACCATATCCCATGGTGATGAGACTTTGGACTTAGAATTTTGAATTGATGCTGGAATGAGTTAAGACTTTGGGGGCTGTGGGGACTCATGGCCTGGTTCTTTGGTTAAGAGTCTCTTCTTGGTTTTTCTCAAATGTGGCTGTACCCCAGAATTACCTGGGAGCTTGGTAAAAAAGCTGATACCAATGAGTCTTTGGGTTCTGGTCAAAATGGAGGGGAATATCCCTATCCAGGCACCATGCACTAAAACACAGGACTAAAAACACAGGACATTAGGTATAAAACATGAGAAGACTGAAAGGTAGAAAGAAGAATGTGGAACAACACAATGGTCTGTTCCTTGGGTTTTCTTTTTGCTTCCTGTGTATCCTAGACTGTATGCTAAAGAAACCAACCCAGAAATGTCAGTGAGCATAGACCAGAAAAAGCCCCAGGGAAAGCTCACTGTCACTCATCAAAGGACTGGAAAAGGAGCAGCCTTACAATACCTTTTTGACAATAGTACCATTTTCCTGTAAAACACCAGGGAAAACTGCTTCTCCCCTCCCTTCCAGCTTCAGTAAAGGCTGAATAGAAAGACATCCATCCTTGCTTTGCAGTAACCAACCAGGTACCTCCCATCTTTAGCAAAGCACCCCCACACCCCCCACCATGGGGCTGAATGAGAAGCATGGACTTTTACCACAACCCAAAGGTAAAAAGATCCCTTTTTTACCGCCTTCCCTGCCACCACGGTCCCCTTGAGGTTTCACCAGAGCCTAGACTTGGACCCCCACCCAGTGGTGATGAGACACCCCTACTGAGGCCAGCTGAGGAGTCTAGATTTCCACCCCTTCTCAGTGGTTATGCCGTATCTCTCACTTTCCCTGCCAGAGTGCTGCTGCTGGAGGCCAAGCAAGGGAGCGTGGATTTCCCCCTACCCAACGATAGAGTCAGCACTCTCCCTTCCCCACCAGCATGGTTCTTGCAAAAACCAGCTGAAATGGAAAACCTAATATAAGCTCCAGGATAAGTCTCAGCAAAGAAAGAGAAGATAGAAGGAACTAAATGGAGATTTGAGAATTGAAGAATGTAGTAACCAAAACAAACAAACAAACAAACAAACAAAAAATCACTGGTGGGCCCAGGAGAAGAATGGAGATGACAGAAGAAAGAAGCAGTAAACATGAAAACAAACAGTAGAAATTATCCAGTTTAAACCGTGAAGAGAAAATAGACTGGGAAAACAAATTGAACGGAGCCTTAGACATCTCTAGGACAATACTTTTTTAAAATTTAGCATTCGTGGACCTGGAGGCCTGATGACCAGGCTTCTGAAAAGTAGACAAAAGAACTCTCTTCAGGGCCACGTGAGAGGAAGGACGTACTACATCCAGGGGAAAGGCGCTTCACGTACAGTAGATTCCTCCTCAGACACATGGTGGCCGGAGGGAGGCTGCCCAGCCTAAGCGTTTGTGTGCTGAGAGAAAGCACTGTCACGCCGAAGTTCTCTCCCAGTGAAAATATTCTGTAGGAAAGAAGGTGAAATCAAGACATTTTCTTCACCTGAAGGAACACTGAGAGAATTTGCTCTCAGCAAATTTCCCTAAAATGATGACCAAAGGAAGTTCACCAGAGAAGTGATAACAGAAGAAAACCTGGAACATCAGGGACAAAGAAAGAACAGGAAGAGTAAAAATGTGGGTAAATATAATGAACTCTCCTTTCCCTCTTGAGGAGATTACACTTGACAGTTGAAACAAAAATTAGAGCACTGTCTGACGTGGATTTTGATGCATGTAGAGGAAACATTGAAGATAATTATATTATAAGGGAGGAGGGTGAAAGAGCCCAGATGGAGATCAGGTTTCTGTCCTCAGTCAAGAGGTAGACTGTCACTACCAGTAGACACTGCTAAGTTGCATATACATTGTATGGTGCTTAAAGAAACCACTAAAACCTCTGCACCGAGAAATACACTCAGAAACACTGTACCTAAAAATGGAATTCAGATAATCTGCAAGAAGAAGGGAAAATGAAACAAGGAACAAAAGATGCAGATGCCTAAGCCGTACTCCAGACCTCCTACTGAGTCAGAACCTATAGGATTCCTGCCTGCCAGTATCTGGTTTTAGCAAGGGCCTCTGGGGATTTCAGGAACCAGCCAGGTTTGAGAATCTGTGGTCTAGACCAGTTTTTACTTTTGTTTTTGTTTTAGAGAGAGTGAGTTGAGCACGTGTGTGGGGGTAGGGGGGCAGCTGGGAGGAGCAGGGGGAGAGGGAGAATCTTCTTCATGCTCAGCTTGGAGCCCAATGCGGGACTTGACCTCATGACCCCTTATGACCTGAGTTGAAATCAAGAGTCAGATGCTTAACTGACTAAGCCACCCAGGCACCCCTAGACCTTTTTTAAAAAAATTTTTTAATATATTTTTTATTAACATGTAATGTATTATAGCCCCTATAATAATGTATTATTATAGGTCTGTGAATGGCCAGGTTTACACACTTCACTCAGCATAGCACACACCCTCCCTGATGTCCATAATCCAACCACCCTCTCCCTCCCCGCCCCCGCAACCCTCAGTTTGTTTTGTGAGATTAAGAGTCTCTTATGGTTTGTCTCCCTCCCGACCTCATCTTGTTCCATTTATTCCTTTCCTATCCCCCCAACCCCCCACGTTGCCTCTCAACTTCCTCATACCAGGGAGATCATGTGATAATTTAGACCTTTATTTTTTTTTAACAGCAAATTGCCAACCCTTTTGGTTGTAAATTCAATTAAGAGGAACATGCCCCCCCCCCCACCTTTTTAGAACAAACTTAATATACTGGACTAGAAAAGGAAACACTGGAGTATATTATAGCTGGTCAGAGTAATTCTTCATGAACTTTTGGGGGTGCAGTATAACGTGTGCGTATGTATGAATGTGTGCATCCTGAACTGTTAGATGAGGGCCGCTGGAAGAGATGGTACCCCCAGGAATGGCCTTCAGCTAGTGCCGGAGAGGAATAGGAAGGCGAATAGCCCGGCCTCTTCAGAATAGTGACCTGTCATTAATGTGCCTCTATTGGTGTCACTCCTCCCTCCCACTCTCCTACAGGGATTTCTTTGGATAATGTCTCAAACTATTTTGGCTCAAATCCTTGTCTCCGATCCTGCTTCTGAGGGAAACTAGTCTAAGCCCCTGTCTCTTTCTGGGCAGGATTGCACTTTTGATTTTTGTGATTGCAGGGAGAGAGAAGTTACAAGACCCCAAGAGTCCAACTCGCCCCAGGGGAATAAAGGGGTGGTTCCAGTCCCACCCCAGGGCAGTGCTGGCCGGTCACCAGGGGTTCCCTGGGCAGCTTCTATGAGGGCACAGGGTGAGACACCTCAAATCTGAGCAGTCCTGGGCCTCAGAGCAAGAATGTTAGCTTTCCTGCTAGTGCAGGAAAATGGAGCAAATGCCACCAGCCCAGCCAGGCCTCTCTGCAGGCCTGCGTGTCAGTGGTGCCGTCCAGATACAGTTCCTTCACTGGACCAGGGATGGGGCAAATATCTACCCTTCCTTTCATGGGAATCTAAAAGATAGCAGGCATGATTTCCAAACAGTAGCTTTAAGTAAGAGCAGATGATACCCCACATCCCCTGGGCATATGTGCCATGGGTCCTAAGAAGGGGACACTGGGCTCCTGGTGTACAGCTTGGCCTCTGTGCTCATGTAAGGAAGAGTCCTTACCTCACAGGACCAGGAATGCCAGGCCCCTGGAGGAGACCCTCCCTGTGGCTCTGGTCACAGATGCTCCATTGGTTAGCTCTTCCCGTAGTAGCAGTGCCTCATACCAAACAGCCACAGGATTTCAATGACATCCAACAGTGAGCACTCACCCAGCCCAGCTGTTTGCATGTCAGGGTCACTGGCCAACCAGGGGTCAGCTGGGTTAGACTGGGCTTGGCTGCAGTAGCTCCGCACTGCACTCCTGTCGCTCCTCCTGGAACCAGGAAGTTAGGCTGCGCACATTCTCCCCTCAGCAACGTCCTCGGTGTGAAGGAGGCCGGGCCAGTCACACAAGCTCTCTTCAAGCATCTGATCTTGTTTTCCCTGCTGACATTTCACTGGCCAAAGCAAGTGATGTGGTCAAGTCCCAAGGCAGGGCGCAGAGATGTATACCGCCCCCATGGGAGCGGTGGGGAAGGGAGGGCGAGAATAAGCAGGGACGGTACGGGCACCGCGCCCGACAGGAGCCCAACGTGGCTGCGGACGGACAGATGGACAGATGGGGCCAACATCTTTCCCTTTCCTTGTCTCCCGCAGGCTTGTGCTGGCGCTAGGGGCGCCCGCGGGGATGGGTAGAGCCCGCCAGGCCAGTGGCGCCGCCCGGGGGCTGTGCTGGCGGTAGGGCCCCACCGCGGCGTTAGGATGCACCTGTCGGCCGTGTTCAACGCGCTCCTGGTGTCGGTGCTGGCGGCGGTGCTGTGGAAGCACGTGCGGCTGCGCGAGCATGCGGCGGCGCTGGAGGAGGAGCTGGCCGCCGGCCGCCCCGCCCCGGAGCCCGCCCCCGCGCCCAGGATCGACTACCCCAAGGCCCTGCAGCTCCTGGCCGAGGGCGGCACGCAGATGGTGTGCAGCGGCCGCACGCACACCGACCGTGTGTGCCGCTTCAAGTGGCTCTGCTACTCCAACGAGGCCGAGGAGTTCATCTTCTTCCACGGCAACGCCTCGGTCATGCTGCCCAACCTGGGCTCCCGGCGCTTCCAGCCGGCGCTGCTCGACCTGTCCACCGTGGAGGACCACAACACCCAGTACTTCAACTTCGTGGAGCTGCCGGTCGCCGCCCTGCGCTTCATGCCCAAGCCCGTGTTCGTGCCCGACGTGGCCCTCATCGCCAACCGCTTCAACCCCGACAACCTGATGCACGTCTTCCACGACGACCTACTACCCCTCTTCTACACCCTGAGGCAGTTCCCAGGGCTGGCGCACGAGGCGCGGCTCTTCTTCATGGAGGGCTGGAGCGAGGGCGCTCACTTTGACCTGTACAGGCTGCTCAGTCCCAAGCAGCCGCTCCTGCGGGCGCAGCTGAAGGCGCTGGGCCGGCTGCTGTGCTTCTCCCACGCGTTCGTGGGTCTCTCTAAGATCACCACCTGGTACCAGTACGGCTTCGTCCAGCCCCAGGGCCCCAAGGCTAACATCCTTGTGTCTGGTAATGAGATCCGGCAGTTTGCCCGGTTCATGATGGAAAAGCTGAACGTGAGCCACGCGGGGGCTCCCCTGGGCGAAGAGTACATTTTGGTTTTCAGCCGCACCCAGAACAGACTCATCCTGAATGAGGCAGAGCTGCTGCTGGCGCTGGCCCAGGAGTTCCAGATGAAGACGGTGACGGTGTCCCTAGAGGACCATGCCTTCGCTGACGTTGTGCGGCTGGTCAGCAACGCCTCCATGCTGGTCAGCATGCACGGGGCCCAGCTGGTCACTGCCCTCTTCCTGCCCCGCGGGGCAACCGTGGTCGAGCTCTTCCCCTATGCGGTCAATCCGGACCACTACACCCCCTATAAGACGCTGGCCACGCTGCCTGGCATGGACCTCCAGTACATAGCCTGGCGGAACACGATGCTAGAGAACACGGTCACGCACCCCGAGCGGCCCTGGGATCAGGGGGGCATCACCCACCTGGACCGGGCTGAGCAGGCCCGTATCCTCCAGAGCCGTGAGGTCCCGCGGCATCTCTGTTGCCGGAACCCCGAGTGGCTCTTCCGCATCTACCAGGACACCAAGGTAGATATCCCGTCCCTCATCCAAACTGTGCGGCGTGTGGTGAAGGGCCGGCCTGGGCCGCGGAAACAGAAGTGGACCGTCAGCCTCTACCCAGGCAAGGTTCGGGAGGCGCGGTGCCAGGCGTCTGTGCAGGGTGCCTCCGAGGCCCGCCTCACCGTCTCCTGGCAGATCCCCTGGAACCTCAAGTACCTGAAGGTGAGGGAGGTGAAGTATGAGGTGTGGCTCCAGGAGCAGGGGGAGAACACTTACGTGCCTTATATCCTGGCCCTGCAGAACCACACCTTCACCGAGAACATCAAGCCCTTCACGACCTACCTGGTGTGGGTCCGCTGCATCTTCAACAAGATCCTCCTAGGACCCTTTGCAGATGTGCTGGTGTGCAACACGTAGCGAGCGTTCTGTGGCCAGGCGGTGGTTGGGGGGCGGGGATGGCTCCCCTGGCGCAGTGTCCTGGGGCCCACTGGTGCCCTGCGGTGGCTTCTGGGGGTTATTTATTTATCGAGCAGGCCTGCCCCAGGCATGTGCCTCCGCGTCTTCTTACTGGGTCTAGAGTGTGACATTCCCAGCACGTTTTGCACTGGTTAGTGGGACCCTCCCAACCCCCTTCTCCTGTCCTGAGCCTCCGTGCCCTGGAGAAGGTCCTCAGTGGGAGGAGAAAGAAGGAAAGTGAAAATCCGAAGGAGCCTCTGGCTGGGAGATCCTGCTGTACCCTACTGAATCTCTCTGGTTGATATCCAAATGTCTGGAAACTGTGAGTAAATCATGTGGTTGCCTGGGTGGGTCGTTCATCAGCTTCCATCATCATGAAATTCACCTGTAGCACAGTGAAGGTGTGTTTGGAACATTCATTAAATGATTATAAACGTCTTGGTCAAGTCTTTTTTTTTTTAAATATTTTATTTATTTATGTTTAGAGAGAGAGCGAGAGAGCAAGAGAGAGCATGAGCAGGGATCCCGATGCTGGACTCAATCCCAGGACCCTGGGATCATGACCGGAGTGGAAGGTCGATGCTTAACCGACTGACCTATCTAGGCACACCTTGGGCAAGTCTTTTTATTATTGGGTAGTTGGAAGCAGGGCTGGTAGTCGGTGCCCATGTGCTCTTTCATTCTAGCTATCAACCGAGGAGATGTGGCAATGGGCAAGTGGCGAGGACCGCGAAGTGGGACAGTCTGGTTGCATTGCGTCTTGCAACTTGCCAGGTGAATGTCACATTTCCAATCTAAGTGGGGTCCAAGTCTGGAAGCCTAGGATCGGGTCTTCGGTGAAGAAGAGCACTTCCCACCAGGGGGCGCTCTTATGCTAAAGAGGACATCCAGCCAAGACCACGGTGGACCAAACTGGGCATCCAGTTCGCTTAAGACAGAGGGCAGGGAATTCAGCAAGATAGCATGGAGCACTTTTCTTCAGCAGGAGGATTCTCACGACAGCCCAGGGGCCGTTCTCCCCCTGTTCTGCGAATTGCTGCTCGAGGGTGAGGAGGAAAGACCGAGGGTGAGGAGGAAAGACCGCTGTCAGTACTTGGGGCCACCAGCTTAGATACCCATGGGAGCCATTGTCTTCCAAACAATAGACACGGTTCCCAGCCTACCCCCCCCCCCCCCCCCACCCCCCCACCCCCCTCCACCTCCCGACACTGTGCTCGGTGGAGCCTGCTGCTCTGGTGCCTGACCAGACACTAGTACCCACAGAGCGCTTCCAGTGTGGACATAGCTCATCTGTTGTAGGTCATTTGTATTGTTAGCTTTGCTGAATGGCACACCTGTCATTCCACTGTTCTCTGGCTTCTGCAGAAACAGCTAGAACGTTAATCCAAGATCAGCAGGGACCCTTCTCCAAGTCTGACTCCTGGGAAGGAGAGCAGGAAAGGCGGTCCAGGAGGGAGGGCCACTGGCTGTAGCTCAGCTGGAAGGTTGTCGCACCAAGCTAGACAGTTCTCAAGCTGAAGTGGTCTGTTAGATGAGTAGCGGGTCCCTGACCAGGGCAGTCTGGGAAGAATGGCCTCGGTGCCTGTCGGTGGTGGATTCAGAGCAGGAGAACTGAGTGGCATGTTTTCATGGTCACCAGGGGCCTCTGTGACCTTCCCTTTACCCAGAATATCTTTGTCCCTAACTGGACTCTCCATCGACCGCCTTCTCAGACTGCCACATTGATGCACATGTGAAGATTCAGTTCAGTTGGAAGTCTCTAACACTGAGATGTGAGGGTAAAACTACTTGGAAACCCCTTGGTGGTTTTTGCTAAGGCTGAACACAGCTGCCCTGGGTCTTAGCGATTCCACTGCTAAATGTATACCCCAGAGAAAGGAGTACCAATGCCATCGAAAGACATGTATCAAATACAGCTCTAAATAGCCAGAAGAGAAACCAGACCAGTTTCCACCAATAGGTATATTCATGCAAAAGACACACACTTTTTTTTTAAGATTTTATTTTTTTAGAGAGCATGAAATAGTTGGGGGGGAGGAAGATGGGAGAGAGAAAAAATCCCAAGCAGACTCTGTGCTGAGCGCAGAGTCCCACACGGGGCTCAATCTCATGATCCTGAGAGCATGACCTGAGCTGAAAGCAAGAGTCAGATGCTTAATCAGCTGAGCCACCCAGGCGCCCCAAGACACAACAATTAAAAAAAAAAGGAATGAAATATGGGTACACACAACTGTAAATCTCACAGAGTATTAAATATATACCGAGTGACAATATATACTGTACGATTCCATTTACACAAAGCGCTGGAATAAGTAAACCAACCTATGGCGGGAGACGTCCGAATTGCTCCTGGGAGGGATGGAGACTGAGCTGGACAGGAGAGAACTTGGGCCGGGGATGTCTTGATCTGGCTGGTGGTTGCACAGCGACCCTCCATGTCACAGGCATTCGCTTACACTTGAGATCAGTGCCCTTTATGTACGTCACTATTGACCTCAGTTAAACAGAAACAAAAACTCGCCCAAGGGGCAACTCTCTGGAAAGCAGTGTGTGTCTTCTCCAGCTCCCTAGTCATGAGGCCTGCCGCATCCCCCAAACCCCAGCTCTGCTGCCCTGTCGTGTTGTGGAAGGTACTGTGCTCCCACAAGGGATTGCCCACCGGCTAGAGGCTCAACGTGGTTATTTGTGTGTGCGGACCCTGATGCCGAGGAGCTCCACGAATGGTTTGTTCCATGAAACAATGGATCTCTGCCTGTGGCCATATTGCTTTTGCAAATTTGTGATCCTTTGAAATTTTGTCCTGTTTTTTTTGGTTTTGTTTTGTTTTTGCCTCTTAACGTCATAACATGAATGCTTTACCGTGTCACTGAAAATTATTTTTTGAAAACAAGATTCTAGCTGACTGTAAAACGTTCCACTGCATGGGCTCACAAAGAAGTTGCTACCCTTTCCCCAGGTCATAGCATTTGTTAAGGGGCAGGAACCTGGATCCATAACCAGCAGCCCAGCTCAGGCCCTTTGACACCTGTTTCTGCTTTTGCTGCTGCTTTGTTACCATGTTTCTTCTATTGATGTTTAGTTAATTTCTAGTGACTTGCACAGATCTTCACTATACAGTCTCATGGGTTTCACACATACATACTTCTTTGTACCCCACACCTTTGCAAGGTGTACATTATTGCTATTATCCCCATATTTGCAGGTTTTTGCCCTTTGGAAATTTAGCAGGCAAGAATTATTTTTTGTTATCATAGAGGGGTTACAAGAGCTGCATTTAATATTAAGGGTATGCCATTTTGTTGATACTCTTTGTTTTAAATATTGTCCTCACACAGCTGCATCAAAGAATCACGGGGACGATGATGGCAGGAGAGCCCGGGAGCTGGGATCTAGGGTGCCCAGGAGCATCTCCGACAGAAGCGCATCCCAATAGACAGTGGAAACCTCTGCACCCCATGAGTCAGCTCTGAGAGTACCTCATTGGCCGTGGGTGGGGGGGCAGCGGGCCAGTGCAAGGCCTGGGAAGGGAGCACACACGGAACCCCCAGTCCAAAGCAAACCCCTCAGAGGTGTCCCTCAGCCCTTGGCTGTGTAGCCTCTGTCCACCCTGCTTGGCCATCCCTGTGTGGTCAGGCGCTCCGGGAGTACTGCCCCCACCCCAGGCGCTACCCAACAGCGTGTACTCCTGAGCTGATGGGGGCCCTCCTCCATCTGGGCCCCCACCCTCCAGCACAGGAGGGCAGTGTCAGGTCTGCAAATAGTCCTCCTCAGATGTGGGGAGGGTGGAAGGGAGGCAGTGGCATGCTGCCTTCCTCTTTGCAGGGGTGTGGCCCTGCGCTCTCCCAGCCCAGTGTGGAAGACGGTGACAGCCTGGCCAGGTCACTCTGGTCAGCGCCAGAGGCAGAGCCCAGGGCTGCCTCCCCATGCAGAAAGGCACTGTGGGGTCTCCCTCAGGAGTCCTGCTGGCTGTGGGAACTCCAGGGCCCTTACAAAAAGAAGTTTCATGTCTCAGAGAAAACCTTGTGAAGCCACACAGTGTATTAGAATTTGAGACACTCCTGTTCTGTTTGGAGAATAAAAAGCACAAAAAGATGTAGTTGCTTTCTGGCCACTTACATCTAGTGGAAATAATCCAATAATCTCTTTTGGAATGTTGTACTGTTGGGACTTCCCAGGTTCAGGTAGGGCAGCCTTTTTCTAGGATTGCTAAGCTTTAGAAAAACACTCCAACTTGAATTTCATGTAGCAGGTTTTTGGGTGCTGTATTTGCTGTATTGCTGTAATCTCGTGCTATGTTTGGCAACACTACCTTTTTCCCACTAGGGGAAAATGTGAGGTGGGGAGGTTTGTTGTATAACCACGAAGTTAATAATCCCTCGTACTCCCATTTTCCCAGTGGAAATGCAGAGGCGCTGGTGGGAGGAAGGCCTCACTCCTGCCTCAGCTACAATAAGAAATAGGAACGATACCAAATGCCTGAAAAGATACAGGGAAACCAGTTCACTCATCTACATTGCTGAGAAGAGTGAAATGTTAGCCTGGGAATAGTTGGGCAGTTTCTTAAGAAATTAAACATATTACCATGAAACTGTACTCCTGGGCATTTGCCCCAGAAAAAAAAAAAAAAAGAATATTCTGTTCACACAAAAACAAGTACGAGAATGTTCAGAGCAGCTTTCATTGTATTAGCCAAAAATGAGAAATGACCCAGATGTCCTTCAGTAAACAGTAAACAAACTGTGGTCTCTCTGGACCATGGGGTACTAACTAATAAAAAGGAACAGTAATAAATAAGGAACAGACTCTTGGTAAAAGCAACAATTTGGCTGGATCTCAGGGGCGTGGTGCGGAGGGAAGAGAAAAAAGTAACTCTCAAAAATTTACATGCTGTGCGATTCCATTTAGATACCATTCTCAAAATGATAAAAATTGTAGAGATGGAGACCAGATGTGCGGCTGCCGCGGATGAGGGTGGGAGTGAGTGAAGGGGTGGGTGTGTCAGGAGGGGTGGCAGGAAGGAAAGCATCCCTGTGCTGGGGCAGTTCTGTGTCTTGATTGCCGTGGGGGTTAATGAACCCATGGGTGCTCAAATGAGACACAGTACACCAAGGTCAAGTTCATGGTTTTGGAACTGTACTGTAATTACGGAAGGTGCAACCACTGGGGGAAACTGGATGAAGAGTACACAGGACCTCCCAGTACTGTCTTTGCAACTACTATGAATTCATAATTATGTCATAATGAAAAGTTGAGAAAAAAAAATAATCCTTGGGAGGATGCGAGGTCTGGGCTCCAGGCTTACAATGTGTCACAGTCACTGTCATAGTTCCTGCCACTGTTACAACCACCATGACAGAGCTGGTAACTTTGAGAATAGCTGAGAGGTGCAAGACGTCCTACACATCACTCCTTCCAACAGACCCTTGAGTGCACCTAAATCATGGAATCTAATTTGTGTACTGAGCCCAGCTGGGCCTCGAGGGAGTCTGGGTAATGGCAGCTGCAGCTTTCCTGCTTGGGTCCTGCAGGAAGCCTTCGTAGGGTGGGTGGGCGGAAGTCAGATGACCCCACACCAATCCCGCACCCACCCCAACACCCACCAGGACTAGGCATGTCTTTGTAGGGCGCCAGAGCTTCCAGGTATGCAGGGCAGGGAAGGAATGCCTCCAGTTCTTCCCAGCACGAGAGTCCGCGAGGTGCCTGGGGTCCCACCGGCCCTGCGTCTGTTTTCCACGAAGGCAGCTGTCACCAGAACAAGGCAATCTGATGCACAGAAAGCAGTCACCGCTGGATATGCCTTATGCACTAGCCTCAAGGGTCATGCTCAGCGTCCCTCCCCCAGGCACATGGAGGGGAGGCCCTTGCTGCCTGGTGTGATGCAGGGTCTGTAGAAATGATCCTTTGGCAAATGATCCTTCACTGGGGGGACAGACACACAAGAAACTTGACAAAAATCCCTATTCTCACACCCATCAGCTGGAAATGAGTTACTTCACTCATCTTGTCTCCTGGGCCTCCCACCAGCTGGTGTCCTTGACCTGTACTTCCTCCACAGCCTGCACTGGAAACCCTCCAGAGATCACCCTACCTCTGCCTGCCCTCTGGGGTGGGGTGTGCTGCTCCTGACGGCTGCCCCTCAGAAAGCCAGATGCTCCTGAGAAATCTTCCAGTAGGAGCTAAGTTGTGCTGTGGAACTGTAGACACTAACAGAAGCATTCCTCAGATCATACCTCACGTGGGCTGCCTTCTCTATTAACAAGCCTGGTTCACCCTGGAGGCCCGGCTCCTCCCAGGCCTGCTGCAACCCTGTGATCAAAGCCCACCACCTCTGCGGCTCAATGCCCAGGGCTTCCCTGTCTGTGTCTCCTGGCTGGGTGCTGACTCCTCCCCGCTGAGGCCTCCCCGAGTGGACCTGCCATCCAGCATGCCCTAGCCCATCACCTGCCATGTCCCCGGACTGACCCACGACCCCCCATGCTATTTTCCTACCGAACTCAGCCTCTGCTGTTGTTTGAACTGCATGGAATCTCACCTTCTACCTTGAAATGCCTTCCGCTCTGGTCTGCTTCCTTGGAGGTTCAGTGACTCCTCTCCTCGGTTGGACAATGCCAGGGGTGGCAGAGGTCACCCCACCTCTTGCCCCAAAGGCCTCCAGCCCCTATAATACCCCAATGCCCTGCCAGACCCCACTCCCCAAAAAGGCATCCCCTGAGCCGTGCTAACCAGAACCCTAGGTGGCCCAGGAGTGGCAGTGCGGGAAGTGTCTTGCGGGAGCTGGCGGGTGAGCCTCAGAGGTTGGGGGGGGGCCTGCCCACTCATCTGAAGGGCTTGGCTGAGGGGGAACCGTCTCGAAATATTCACAGAGGTCTCGCCTCCTGCATCTCCTTGTGCTGCCCCCCACACCATCAGGCAGAGCTCTTGTGAGCCCCTCTTGCCCACATGCTGCCCCCAATCTTCCTATATCCTCAGCCATGGGGACCTTGCTCACCCAGCAGAACGCCAGGACACATGCTCGATGGCCTGACAACATTATCTCCAAACATCTGGGACACGTGGCCACCACAACGTGCCACACACACGGACTCTTTCCAAATTCTATATTCTGTGTGGAACATCTGAACGAATGAAGAAGGAAGGATGCTATAGTGGGGGAGGGGGCAGGGGCTCTGGAGTTAAAGGGGCCTGGGTTCAAATCCAAGCTCCACTAGCTACCTGCTCTGTGACCTTGGGCAAGTGACTCAACCTCTCTGGGCCTCTGTTTCCTGTTCAGTTGAATGGGAGCAGTAATGCCTTCCTCCTGGAGTTACTCCAAAGGTTTGCGATGAGGAACACAGTAAAGCTCGAGGCACAGTGTGGGCCACCTTCTGCATTCACCTCATGCGAGGTGGTGCTCCCCAGGATCAGGGCAGCTGTACAGCCTCAGGCAATGCCCTCCCTCCCCAGTTGACATTCTTTACCTGTAGAGTGACAATCATGCAGCTGGGATTTTCATGAGACATTCACAAAATCACCTGTAGAAACCCTCAGCACCATGGCTGATTTGTAATAAGTTATTACAGATCTGGAATTCCATAGCCACACCTTGGAGGCCAGAAGTCATTCCGAATTCTGGATTTTTCAGCTATAGAGAGGTAACATGGTACCTATTTGTGTTTTATGCTACACTCTCGGTGGAATCTGAGGTTACAAAACACAATGACCAAGCACAGTGGTATTTCTAAGGTATAGGAATAGTGTGTGAATATTCAAGCTGAGCGGGACATGAGTTTTGGCTCTGGACATAGGAAAAGGATTTTGATTTTCAGGGCTTGGGAATCCCCAAGGAATTGGGAATTGCATTTAGAGAGCTGTGAACCTCTGTTACTATCACCAGCAGCTCCCCTTTGGGGGAACACCTTCATTCTCCTTGGAACAACCCTTCTGGAATGAAGTATAAAGAAACAGGGTTGGGCCTGGGATAGGTGACTGGGATGGCCTTACCAGACCCTGTGGCCAGCTGGTTTCTCAAGGACTGCTGTGCAGGTGGGCAGACGCCCCCACACCGCAGACCCCTCATGGCTCTCACCTCCCGAAGCCTTAGCTGTTTGCTTCGCTGGGCACATCCTTCTTATTCCAGAGGCAAGGGCTGGGGGAGGCAGAGGGCATGCAGGACGCCCTGTGGCTGAGAGTATTTTCTGGAAAGGATGCAAAGTGGCAGAAGCCTCAGGTTCGTAGGAAAGATACAGTTCAGAGCCTCAACCAACATTAAGGAGCAAAGAGCAATGGTTAGGGAGCCAGATGCCTGTGACCATGCTTGGCCCAGGGGTTGAAGTGTGCATCTTCATATTCCAGGCAATCGGCCCCGCCTCATCAGTGGCGCTGAATCCAAAAGGACTAGAGGAGACGCTGTCCCAGTGATCGGGCAGGGCAGGGGAGCCCTTTCGTGATGATTATGGGCTCAAGACAAGTCCTGCCTGGGTTCAAATTCTGACCCTTCCAACTCTGAGCTGGGTACCCTTGAACAAATTCCTTAACCCTTCTGTGCCTCATCTGTACAGCGGAGGTGCTAATAATCACACGTACCCATCGGCAAACCACAGTCACAGTGCCTGGTGCACAGTCATTGCCCAGGAAATGTTACTAGTCATTACGGCTGGTGCCCAATAAACCTTTGTCTTTTGCCAGCTATGAAGTGGCCCCAGCCAGATCTGAAACCAGAGCTCCCTCATTCAAGTCCAGTCCTCTGAAAATCAAAAAAGAAGAAAACCGTAAGGGCGCCTACATTTCAAAAGGTCTTCAGAGGCAGAAGGGTGGGAGGGCAGGGCTACCCATGGAGGAACAGCCCCTCGAAGAGACCTGCACCCCGACCAGAGCCACTCTTGGCTGAGAAGCAGCCCGGGAGGTATGAGGCCCAGCCCTGGAGTTCAGAGGAGGCAGGCGAACTAGGCTTGGAGCCTCCCTCGACCCTCTAACACCCCCAAGGGAGGAAGAGCCCTGTGCTGAGGGCTGCGCTGGAGACAGGTCTCTGCTGAGTGGGCTGAGCAGAGCTCTGGACCCTGTGTGCCCGCCGTGCCCTGGGTGGTCGATGTGCACTGGGCAAGCCGGGCAGGGCCACACACTGTTTATAGGTTTGCCTTTTTGTGCTGAGCACACCTCTTCACATCAGGACACAGAAGGGCTTGCTGGCAGCTTCGGGCCTTGCCTACTGACAAGCTTCTGGCTCAGTGTCTTTAGAGGGAAACTTCACACGCGCACACACATGCGCGCACATGTGTCCACCCTCCATATGCATGTGGGAGGCACAATTTTATAGTATCTGGAGCAGTTATTAGAACATTCTTGAACATATTTATTGGCGCAAGGGAGTAAACAGCCAGAGCCAAAAAGGCTGAAAGGAAGGCGGTAAGATGGAACCCCCCCACCCTGCACCACCTTCACCATCCCGAGCAGGTGGGACATCTGGGACACCCACGGTATCCCCTGGTTTCTTCAGGTTTTTCCAATTTGTCTTCAGGTTGGGGGAACCCAAGAGAACGTGGCCACGAGGATGGAAGCTCATCCGGTCAGGGGGTGCTGCCAGCGGGACAAGAGCCTTGCCTGGGCAGCGGGGAAGCTCACGGGGCCTCGTCCCTGAAGAGCGTCAGGTTATGTTTCCGGATGTGCTCCAGCAGCACCTGGCCTCGCCGCTCCAGGGTCTGGAGTACCTGCTTCAGCCCCTGCCTCCCACCCTGACTCTCCCAGAACACGGGGTCCATCCGCAGGGACAGGAGCAGCAGCTTCTGCAGACATCCTGAGGCAAGAACCTGCACGGCCGACTCAGGAAACCTGGAGGCAGGTGTCCCGGGCCAGGACAGAAAGGAAAAGCAAAAGTGATCTCAGAAAATGTCCGGGACCAGTGAAGCCAGTTGGCCAGGAATTGCATGGCTGGCCAGCCTGGCACAGGTGTCCTGCAGAATGCCTGGGGCCCACCTGCTGACTCGTCCTCAGAGAACCCTTTTACCAAATCTGCTGTGAAAACAGGCAGGGGACAGGGCTTCTGGAGGGGTCCCCCATTCCACAAAGAAGCTGGGGAAACCAGCTCTGCTATCCCATGTGAATACCAGCTGCTGTGCTTGGCAAGTGCCAAGAGAAGCCCGAAGAAGGCTGAGCTGCCTGCAGTGAGTGAGCAGGGAAGGCGGGCTCCTCCTCTGGGACCAAGGAGGCCCTCTGGAAATGGGGGTGCCTGCTGACTGTGTCCTCCCAGCTCCCCACCTCCTCCTGGGGCTCAGATCCAGCAGCTTTTGTCTAATAAGCTGCAGAGCACTCAGGACCATGGGTCAAGGTCCCACAGTCCACAACAGGGCTATTGGGCCTCCGCCTCCAAACTTCCAACCAATCCCACAGACCCTCACCCAGTGATGCCCTCCAGCAGCCGGAAGTTCAGCTTGTCCTCGGGATGCTGAAGGTTGCCAGCATTATCGATGTAGACCAGATGGGATGGATCACTGCCTCGGACCTCAGGGAAGAAGACAGACAGGGACAGGGGTGGGTGAGGTTGCAGCCTAGCTGGTACCCATGGCTTCTGTCAGTGTTCAGGGTCTTGGGGGCCCCTGAACTGACAATCCCACAATGCACCCTGCTACCTGCCCGGAAGGTTCCCCTGCACTGAGCTGTAATCTGACTTTATGGTAGTGCTGTGCTCAGTGATTCCAGGCACCGTCTCAGTGAACCCTCCCAGCAATCTTAGAAGGAAGCCTTTAGCATCAGCTCTATTTTACAGAATCAGGGGCACAGAGAAGTTAAGTAATTTGCGCACAGTCACACAGCTAAGTAGCTGGTTAGGTCCAACCTGGACCAGTAGTGCGAAGACACACCCTGAGAAACTGCAAGGCAGAGGGACTGACTCCTTCTCTGGTAGCTGAGGGGGTGAGGAGCACGGGTGAGAACCAGCAGGTGCTGAGGGAGCCCACCATCAGGTTGTGGCTTCAGGGCATATTGCGTATGCGCATGCTCACACACCCTCACCCATTCTGGGCCACTGTTGGCTGCTCTGTGCCTGTGTGTTCCCCTGAGTGTCACCAAGGACGCACACACCTTCCAGCCTTGGGCGCCATACTCCCTCTATCCCCAGAGAGGAGTTTAGTGACTCCTACTCCCTTTGAAAACTAAAACCAGCAAAAGGGAATACCTTAGCACTTTAAAAAATATGGTGTGGCTCGGAATGAGAGGCCCGGTCTTCCCTTCTCCCACCCTCATCTGCCCCATTCTTAGACATTCTCCAGGATTCCATGGTATTTTCCCATAATTCTCCCTATCACCCTCGCCTTAACTTACGAACTTTTGCCTCCAGGACCCTAGCTTTCCCTCCCTCTGTCTCTTCCCCCTCGCCCCTCTCTGTACATCAGGGATCATCTATTTTTTGAAGCCTGATGACTCCTTCCTCCAAAATCTGCTGTCCTAGGGGATCTGTGAAATGGCTGCCTCCCGGAGTGTGGATGATAGTTATAAAAGCCTTACTTCTCCCCGTGTGAGTGCCTTTTACCAGGGAAGAGGGGAGCGGGCTCTAAGGACAGAAGTTGGAGACTTCCTACCACCCAGCGGTTTCATGAGGCAGCCCAAGCCTCCGGCTGGTGTGGCCTGCCTGATGCTCAGCCAGGACACCATGCTGACAACCCTCCACAAACAACTGGCCAGGGGAAGACATCGAGGACAAAAGATAGAGTAGCCCTTCCTTAGGGTGGCCCCTTGCTCCTTGGGCAGAAGTGGCTGCTCTGCCATTCCTGTCCCTGTCTCTGACGGCCTTGGCACACTACTTCCCACCCTGGGCTCTACTCTTCACAGGAGGCAGCCCAGGGTTCCTCAGATTGTCACGAGCCTGTGAGCTGTAGAGTGAGCCCGTCACTGCCACTGCCCAGCCCTGCGGCCTTGGAACCTGCCCTCCCTTTTCAATGCCACAGATCCTACGATGGCTGGGATGGCGGGGGGCAGCTCTCCAGACACACAGTTCCCACACCTGCTTCCAGGGGCCCTCGGATTCCCCTGTAGTCTCTCAAGGGGATGGTGGAGTGGTCCCATCTCAACCGTATTGGCGAAGGCCCACTGGGGTCAGTTTTATATATGGTGGCTTCCCAGAAACATTGTTCAGACAAAGGCTCCTGCTGCTGAAAAGAGCAGTGTTGGGAACGTCCTGTGTCATGTGATCTCTGCAACTCAGGAGCCGAATCTTCCAAAGGAGACAGGAAGACAGGAGTCAGGGTGACAGGGGGCGTACCAGGATGTGGACCAACCGCAGCTCCTCTGGGTTCCGGCATTTCTCTCGGAGCCTCTCTTCCACACAGGGGTCCGACGGCTCAGGCTCAAAGCCGCAGCAGTAGCGGTCTAGGCGGTCGTGTACCTGCGAGGACACCCAGCCTGTGAGGGGTGCGGTTCAGGGTCTGCCTGCCCCAAGGGCCCAGCACTCAGGCGGCCTGGCCCAGGGGACCTTGTGCTGGGGGCAGTCTTTGGTGGCCGTCAGTGCCGGTCAGCCCATTGCTGGCCCCTGGCCAGAGAGGGAGCTTCTGCTCTGCTCCTCCAGCCAGCTCGCCCTGCACCCCAGGAGCTGCTGGCTCACGCCTCAGGCCAGCACGGCTTTCCACCGAACCCTGGCCTGAGGCCACTGGGCTTCCCAGCACTGACCATCCCTGTACTGGGGGAAATCCTCATGGGACTCCACTCCTTGTTTAAGCAGCCAGTGCTGCAGCAGGGCTCCCTCCCTTCCATGGAGCTAAACGTGCTTTAATGACCATCCAGACAGCTCCGGAGTGGACACCTCTCCCACCCTGCGGGGAGGCCGGAATCAAATCAAGGGGGGAGGAGGGCATTCCCCTCACAGGCTTGCTTGGTTTCCACTGGATGCCTCGAGTGGGAATTCTCAAGCATGATGTGGGGTCAATTCCAAGGAGCTCTGCCTCCCACCCCCTACGTACACACGTATAAATGACATTTCAGAGTGTCACAGGATTCTCATAATAGTCCCACTCACCTGCTTCCAGGAGTTCTCTTCAGAAGGAATGAGTTGCAGCCTGCAAGTCAGGAATTAAACAGAAACAGGGATCCGCCCCCGCCCTGACCTACTTGAAGAAGTTATCTGCCATGGGCAGCAAGCGCAAAGGGGTCCAGAACGGAGAGGCCTAAAAAGAGAAGTGGCGGAGTCCTCTTGGGTGGGAGAGGCAGGGTCTGGCTGTAGGGAGAGAGACAGGAAAGGGGGAGGTGAAGGGGGAGGTGGTGTGGAAAAGGTTGGGGTGTGCTAGGAAGTGGATGAGAGAGAGGGTGAGGTTGGGGACAGCAGGGAGTGCCTGTCACAGGGTGGGTGCACTGGAGGAGATGCACCTTTTTTCCTCATAGGGAGGAAATTCCGTTTGATACAATACCTTGAGGAGTGCTAACGACAGAAGGTGAGATCTCCAGAGGTCTGGGTGTGGGAGGACTTGCTTTGCTTGGGGCAAGAGGACAAATCCATTTGTTGCTGTGGGAGGGGGAGGAGAGAGAGGAGAGGAAGAGAGAAGTGAAGCAGGGAGCAGCAGGAGGCTGAGGGTGTGAGATGTGCCCTCCCTGATCCCTCCTCCCCCCCAGCCAAGTGTCCACCCTTGTGAAATGCTTGCTGGCCTTGGGGAAAGGGCTAAGCTCTGAGTTCAGGTCTAGTGTGGGGTAAATCGAGGCAGGCGAAGCAGCAGTCAGCTTCCTGGGATTTGCCCAAATCCTAGGAAGGTCTACCAGATCCTCCTGCGTTGTGGGGCCCGGGGTTTGAGTGATCTTAAGTGCCCAGGTAGTGTCAGGAGAGGGAGGACTCCGGGACCCCCCAAGGAGGATGATGAATCACACAGGAGCTAACTCTCAGGATGCGAAGGAAATGCAATTCCTGAGAGAGCCTGGTGTGTGCAAGACCCAGCAGTAAGACCCAGATCCCACCTTTGCAGAATGGCTGGTCTAGTTCAGGAAGCCTGGGAACACCCCTGGAGAGGCAGGTGCCAGCCTGGGAATCTAGAAATCAGCTCCAGGTAACATACTCTGGTTGGGGCAACTGTCCAGGCCAAGGGCACAGAGGAGACAGAGTCAGGGTGGAGGTGAGTGAGAGGGAGAGGGAAGCAGGAAGCCAGAGGGCAGCAATCGGGTGATGAACCCCACAGAGAGAGAGTTTGCTTCCTCTCTCAGTCCTCGGGAACCTTCTGTGATTCTGCTCTCCCACATCGTTCAGCTCTTGGGGGAATCTGGGGCACCTGCCTCCCCCGTGGTGGTGGTGACGGTGCAAGGACAGTCACAGGTTTACAGCAAATGCAGGGGCCATTTTAATCTGACACAGCAATGACAGGGTCTCCCTCCGAGGTGATGATGATGTGGTCTAGTAAGAAACATATTTGGTCACAGTCTCCTGATCCTGGTGCAGAGCTCCTAAAACCTTTGGAATTTCCTGAGAGATTCATAAAGAGCCCCTTTGAACACATCTGTGTTTATGCTGATGAGATGATGCAGGGGAACCCCAGATAACTTCAGAACGGGAGCTGGTCACTGGAAAGACAAGTGAAGAGAGGATAGGAACATTTAGCCCCATACTCCAACCCCTAGGAAGAGTAGAAGAGCTGGAGATGGGGTTATAAAAACTTGAACAATGAGATTTGGAGCACTTCCAACCCAGAAGTGGTTGGAAGTGCTCCATGAGTCAGGAGGGTAGCCCATCCCAGCTCCACGGGGACATAAAGCTCCTGGGCATGGGACCCTTCTGGACTCACCCAATATACCTCTTCATCAGGTCGTTCATTTGTATCCTTTATAATAAACATGTAAACGTAAGTAAAGTGTATTCCTGAGCTCTGTTGTGCCATTCTATCAAACTATCCAACCTGGGGCAGAGGGCTGTCATGAGAACCCTCATGGTTTATAGCCAGTTGGTCAGAATTGTGGGTAGCCCAGGACTTTTGACTGGGACCTGAAGTGGGACAATCTTGTAGGACTGAGCCCCTTAGCTTGTCTGGGATCTGACACGGACTCCAGGTGGACAGTGTCAGAATTGAATTGCATTGTGGGACACCAGTTGGTGGTGGAGAATTGGTGTCAAAACAAAACATTAGGGCGCCTGGGTGGCTCAGGTCATGATCCCAGGGTCCTGAGATCGAGTCCCACATCGGGCTTTCTTCTCAGCGGGGAGGCTGCTTTCCTTCCACTCTCTCTGCCTGCCTCTCTGCCTACTTGTGATCTCTGTCTGTCAAATAAATAAATAAAATCTTTAAAAACAACAACAATAACAACAAAAAAACCACAAAACATCATTCTGGTGACCACCACCATGAAAACCACCATCCATCCCCAGCTCCTTCACTCTTCACTGCAGATGTGCTAGGGAGATGCTATGAGCCCATTTTACATATGAGGACACTGACCCCAGACATACCCAAGGTCATAAATGTAAAAGTCATGTAGCTAGGATTTGAGCCAAGGTCTGCCTGGCTCGAAGGCTAGCTCTTGGCACTATCCTGCCCTGCCTCCCTGAAAATCAGGAAATGGGAGCCGGTTACAGAGGTCAAATGAGGTCTCCATCATTACTCTTCATAAGATTAATTAATTAATATGGTCTCACCCTTGCTAATTAAGGCTACAGAAGAGCTTTCAAAACTATGAAGGAGGAAGGGGAAGAATGAGAAAACACAGAGCCTGTCATCCTCCATGACAGCAACTGAGGCAGCCGCCGACATGGTGGGGTTCGGACAGCCCATGTCTCTCATCTGTGATCACTGGGGGTGACCAACCCAGGCCAGCACTACCATCCTGCCTCCCTCTGCCCACTGGCACAGCCACCCCTCTCCACAAATGGGGCAGAGGGGGGACAGTCTGTCACCTGAAAGGCAGTACTCCTCAAAGCTACCCCCCAGTCCACTGGCTCAGCTCTGGCCAGTCAAAGGTCTTGCTTTGTTTCCATATCCCTGGACAGGAAAACTCACGTATGTTCTGAAAAAATGCAGAATCAATCTCCTCCAACACAAACAACATAGCTATGGTTCAATCAATGTCCCAAAACTAGACGTCCAGGAATGAGAGCGTTAGAGTCCCAACTGCTGTCTCAAAACATGTTCTGTTCTGCAATAGTTCAGCATGGAGAAGTCGCACGTCGGGGCCTAGACCAGTCACCTAAACAGGCTGAGGGCAATTCTGTGAGGGCCCATTAGGGAGTATTTCTAGGGGCGGTGGGCCAAAGACACCCACAGGCGCTGCTCAGAGGACTGGTTCAGTCTGTCCAGGGTGGCATGAAGTGAGCCCATTAACAAGACCCCTGACATGGGCCATCACTGCTTTGGCTGCCTGGGCTTCGGATAACGACAGCCACAAGTCACAGAAAAACTTAATTCAAAATGTTTTTAACCATAAGGAAAATTAAGATCTTCAGTGGCAGCAATCAGCCCCAAGATCGGGCAGGCTAGAGGTACGGCTGCTCCTTATTGTCGTGGTCAGGACTCTTCCTGCTTTCCACTCCCCACCCACGAGGTTAACATCACAGTGTTGTCTCTGGAAGCCTGCAGGTGGCTGCTGTGGGCATGTGATTCCTTGTTCAAGTCCAGAGAGAAGGAGAGGACAAATGAGAGAAACAGAGACAGAGTGACAGACAGAAGCGAAAGGAACCTCTCTTCCAACAACCTTCCCTTTAACCTGACTGGACCAAATTGGGTCACACACATCCCTGGACCAAGGGTGGCTAGTGGAAGATGGCGATGCACTGATCCCCAGACCTGGGAATGGGCAGAAGGTGAATCACATTAGGGCTCTGTGTGAAAGTCTACTTTATCTGCAGTGTCCTCACTCAGGCTACTAATAAATGCATTGACCAGGACAGGGCTGAGGATAGAGCCCTGCAGCTTGCCTCCAGACCACCCCACCTCCCAGGTAGCTTTAAAGCCATTTGAAGCCTGTATCATGTTCCCTTATGCTGTGTTCTCACTATAGGACCTGAGGAAGTTATTTAAACTCGATACTCCTCAGTTTTCTCGTCAACAAAATGGGGGAAGCAATACTCCCCTCCCACGGACCTGCCCTGAGGCTCACATCCAATAATGATACCTGTGAGGCAGGGGGTGGTTGTTGAGGAAGAGCCTTCTGTTGTGTCTGTCCTAGGAGGACAGGCCCAAAGACCTCCAGGGATCTCAGGGGTCTCCCCCAAACCCCCCCCCCCCCCGCCACACACACACCAGGAAGCCCCAGCTTCACCCAGTGCTACAGACCAGAGAACCAGAATCTGAAATAAAGTAAGTTACAACGGGGTAGCCATGCTCTTGTGGGTACACCCAGTTTCTGGACCGATCTGTCCAACACACACCACCTGCTGGGTTCTCTTTTGCTGGGAGAGTAAAGGCCAGGACAGTTTTGGCAAGACTGACACAGTAACTGCTCTGGATTTCATATTATGCCTGATGCCCAGCCAGCCAAGCCCCCTTCTTCCCGCCAAGTCCTTCCTAGCCCCGTTTCCCGGCCATTCTGTGCAGATCTCAATTTACAGTATCTATTTCCAGAGGAAGCCACAAGGAACATGGGCCCATCCAATATTCCTGGCTTCTCAACTCAGTACCCATCTGAATGTTTAACGGGAAGGGCCTGGCCAGGCCCCGTTGCCAGTTTGATTATTTTGCCATACTGTCTGGTTATTTTTTTTCCACCAAAGAGAAATTCAATTTCAACAGCAGTGGGCTAGCAGCCAAATGGGACCAAGATTAAGTTTCATTCTCACATTCCTTCAGGATTTAATTTTTTTCCCCGTTTTGAAAAAATGAGCAAGTTACCAAGAAAAAATGATAAACCTTTGCAGTGTTGCTTTTCTGACCCGCCCAGCAACGTTGCATGCTCATGACGGGGACTGAAGTCTGTTCACCTTTACTTAAGCCATTGTAAAGCTCACTCAGTGCTTTCATGCGACAACCCATTTACTCCTTCCCGTAGCCAAGGGGTAAATGCCATTATTATTCCCACTTCAAAGATGTGGAAACTGAGTCCCGCTGATGTGCCGAAGTCTCACGGCAAGGAAGTGGAGGTGCCGGGACTCGAACCCGAGTGGTCCGTCTGACCAGTAAGGGGGAGTGGGGTGTGGCCACACGCGCTTTGTGGCACCAGAGCTTCCAAGTTCCCTGCTGGCAAAGATGAAGACATGGTTTGGTCCTGTCCCCATCACCCACACTTGTTTTTACAACCAGAACCTTAGCTGAGGTTCTTCTGAGTGAAAGAGTGAGTGAATGACATGTGTGGCTGGCTGACAACACGGGGACTATGATCACTTAAAAAGTCTACCATTCTGGCCAAGATGCCAACACCAGAAGTGCCCGGCGGGAGGCCTGGCTTTGTGGCCGCCACATAGGACATCTGGGTGAGAGAAGACACTGCAGTCTGCCAGCAAGGGACAGCGGGTCTGGCTATGGGAGAAGGGAGGTCTGGAGGGAGCCAGCACAGGGTAGGTAAGGTGGCCAGAGTCCCTTAACCGACCCATCAGGCTCCTGGGCCAAGAAGAGTTCCTCAGCCTGTGCCTGATCTGGGTCTGATGGATTCTAGGACGACCGCTTGCTGTTCCTGGCGGCCCATGACCCCTGTTCAGGGACCTTCTCCCCAGCTGGGAGTAGTGACAGGCCTGGGTCTTTCTGGGTGGAAAGGGTGGCTCTTGGCAGGGCCGACTCACTGCCTGGCGATCAGATTGCCATGAGGTGGCAGCATCTCTCTCCACAGAGGGCAAGGATCTGGTCCCACCCTGCCCAGCGGGCGGACAGAGAATTCTGGAGGCTTCTTTGGGGGAGGTCAGAGAGGGAGAGGAGTGGGTTAATGGGTATTGCTCCCACTTCCCTCTGAAGACTCACCTTGGAGTGTTCCCCATGTGTCCTGACAAAGGGCAATCATTCCTGGAAGCTTCGGGAAGGAACATCTGGATGCTGCATCTGTCCCAAGCCTGAGGTCAGAGGTTGTGGCCCCCGCTTGGGATGTGGGTGAACAGACTGGCTAACAGGCTTTGAGGAGATGCACTGAGAAGAAATAGATCTTATCTAAAAAGACATATGTAGATTGGTCTAAAACTCTAACAGCAACACAAACACCACAGCCATGAAAAGATAAATCCACCACAGCAAAGAAGTTTCCAACCGAGAAAGCTAGGGTGAGTCAGCATTAGAACACCTTCCACAAGAGTCCTCACAAAATAAAGAGTCCCCACATCAGAAGGGAAATGCTGTGATCTCTTCCACGGATACTTGGAAGACATTTGATAAAATTTTGCATCCATTCCTGACAAGAGAAATTCTTAATAAAGCAAAGATAATGAATAGTTCCTCATTATATCTTCAGTCAAAAACTACTGTGATGTTTAATGGCAAAACAGCAGAAACTGTCCCAAATGTGTAGCAATAGCTTGTGTCTCTCAGGCCATTAAAATTTCCCGGGGCACCTAGGTGGCTCAGTGAGTTAAGCCTCTGCCTTCGGCTCAGTTCATGATCCCAGGGGCCTGGGTTCGAGTCCCGCATCGGGCTCTCTGCTCAGCAGGGAGCCTGCTTCTCATCTCTCTCTGTCTCTCTGCCTACTTGTGATCTCTCTCTCTGTCAAATAAATAAATAAAATCTTAAAAAAAAATAAATTCCCAATCACCCCGGAGCCACCAGCGAATGTAATGAGGCAAGAGGCAACAAGAAGACCAAGGGCATTCATTGCAGATGAAACGCTGGGTTACTTGGAAAACCCAGAGGATTAACTGAGCAGCTTTTAGACGCCACATTAAAACACAAAAATAATAGCCTTCGTGCAGCCTGGAGGCTACTGGCCAGAACATCTAATGGAAGAAAAGATCCCATTTTCAGTGGCCACAGGAAGATGAACTCCCTGGGAATGAACAGAAGACATCTAGATGCTTCTGAGGAACATGAATAAAGGGAGAGATATAGCTGCTGGAGAACGTCATTGAAGAGACATGACTGCTGGTTGACCTGAGAGCTGGACCTGGGCACTCGGAGGCCTCTTGCCCCCTCCCTGGTCCTCCCGGGAAAGTGAGATTCGCTTGCCTTTCCTGCTCCCAGAGACTGCTCCGAGGACATGGCCTTGAGATGTTGATGTGGTGTTGAGAACACCTGCATGGTGTACATGAGTGAACCTGGTTAAGGCCTTCTATAAATTTCTAAGGTTTGGTAGGTGGGCACAGAGATCCTCTGTCTGGCTGCTGTTAAGGGCAAGGTTGGTATATAAATTCACTTTGTTGATTACACCCACCACCTATCAACCTGGAGTGGTCTGCCTCTTTGGTCTCTCACAGCCCTCCATGTAGAGGGTCCGCTTTCAGATTACACCTGGGAAGGTCCAGAGTGGGTTGTGAACCAACAATATCCAAATCTTGGCTAGAATGACTTCATGTTTTAGGATATAAATTCTCTCTACAGTCCACACAAATTTAATTTGATCCCAGTAAAATCCCAAAAGGACTTGCGAAGGAGAAGGAGTTACAAGCTGACTCTAAATTTCTTACGAGAATAGTATGCAAGACTATCAGGAAAATTCTAAGAAAGAGCAATGAGGAAGACCAAGCCCTACTGGTTTGGTTATCAACATAAACTACGAAGCACAGTAATTAAAACTGTGATTCTGGCATAAAAATAGACAGAACCTTTACTGGGACAGAAATAGACCTACATACATATGGAAATTGACTATATGGTAAAGGCAACATTTCTGATGGAGGAAAAGGTTGATGATTCAACAAATGCACTGAGACATTTGGGTTGCCATCTGAAAAAAAAATCGTTGTTTTGCATCTTATCTCTTGCTCCAAAATAACTTCCAGATGGATCAAAGATAGATGAAAACACATGGGGGAGTTTTAAAAATAACCTTGAAGTGAGGATGGCCTTTTAAAATACATACTAACCCAGAAGTCATAAAAGAAAAGCTGGATAATTTTAACAACATAACATCTTTTACATTTCTGCATAGCAGAAAGACTATAAACAATGTTTAATGACAACCGAACCTGAAATATTACCATACAGTAAAACGAAAGACTAATTGCCTTCATCTATAAAAAGCTCTTGAAACCATTAAGAAAAAGACCGACAACCCAAAAGATAATGGGGCAAAGACTATGGACAGACAAAGAAGGGAAAAAGTTAGAAAAATCCGAACAGAGACAGGACTCAGGTGGGGCTGAAGAAACAGGGAGGCGACCACGGTCCCTGTCACGCGGGACAGGTGCTGTATCTCCTTAAGACGTTTGGACCCTGGGCTCATAAATTCATTTTCTACTGCTGCATCGCAAATGACCAGGGGCTTAGTGGCTTCAAAGAACCCACTTATTATGTCACAGTTTCTGTGGGTCAGGAGTCCACCACATTTTCGCCAGATTCTCCACTCAGAGTCTCACCACATTGAACTCCAAGGTGTTGGCCAGGTGCCGTGTCTCTTCGTAGCTCAGGGTCATCCCCTAAGCTCGTTCAGGTTGTTGGCAGAGACCATTCCTTGTGGTTGCAGGACTAGGTCCCGAGGATCTCAGGGTCCTCCTAGAGGCCTTTTCTTCCACCACGTAGTTCATAGCATAGCTGTTTGCTTTCTGAAGCCAGCAGGACACTCTTTAAACACTTCATCTCTTTTGAAAGACTCCCCTGATTAGGTCGGACCCATCCAGGATAATCTTCCCTTTGATCAACTCAAAGTTAAATGATTGGTAACCTAATCATTGAAGTGCTGGTCCATCATATTCGCAGGTCTCACCCAAACTCAAGGGCAGGGGCTAATGCGAGTGGGGTGGGAACTGTGAGGATCATCTTAGAAGTCTGTCCCTCATACCTCATCCTGGTTGAGGTCCTGCTTTTAAATATATGTAAAGATACTCAATGTCAGCCTTGTCCAGATAGGTGTTTCTATCCTCTGTAGTTGGCTGCACCATCTGTGAAATGGGGTGGAACACAGCTCCCATCTCTTTGCCTGTTGTCGGACTTAAATGGGTTTTTGTGTGTGGTTTGGTCAGACATTGCCAGACAGCCGTAGGTCCTTCATGAATGGCTACTCTGATATGTCACGTCTCTGGTTGGAAGCCTGAAACGTCAGCGGTCGGAACCGATCTGAGGTCCTTTCTAACTGACAGAATACCTGATGTCCCAGGAAGACTAAACCAGAGGAGATACACATGAACTGAAGCCACAGATTCGAACTCAACAGAAGGAATGCACACAGGATCACAAATAACTGAAAACAGGCTCCTTGGGAAGGAAATGGGCCAGTCCTATCCAGAAGAGGCTCAATAAATACTTTTTCTAGAGCCAGTTTGGTATAGCAAAGAGGGCAAGACCATGCACTCTGGGGCCAGGTGGCACTGGATGAAACAAGGCTTTGACTGTGGGCAAGTTCCTTGGCTCTTTTATTTTTTATATATTTTTTAATTCTTTTTTTTTTTAAAGATTTATTTATTTATTTGACAGATAGAGATCACAAGTAGACAGAGAGGCAGGCAGAGAGAGAGAGAGAGAGAGAGAGGAGGAAACAGACTCCCTGCTGAGCAGAGAACCAGACTCGGGGCTCGATCCCAGAACCCTGGGATCATAACCTGAGCCGAAGGCAGAGGCTTTAACCCACTGAGCCACCCAGGCACCCCTCCTTGGCTCTTTTAAACCTCAGTTTCCCCATCTGTAGAATGAAGCTAAGAATATTTTCTTCCTCCAAGGCTGTTATGCATTAACACAGGCAAAGTGCTGAAACACTTTGGCATTGGCATCTGTCCTGGGAGTGTAAGTTAATTAACGGCCAGAAGGCAGGAGCATGAAAAATGTTGTCTTCTACCTCTATGATTCTATACAGACCCTATATGAGAGACCTACAGAAAGCTTTGGGATTCTTTCTGGTCTAAAGGAAGAAGTGGAGTTTGAGGAATCAAAACACGGTAACACCTAGACAGGAATTCATACAGAGACCCTGGAAGTTCATTCATCATCCGTTCATTCATTCATTCATTTATTCAACAAGTTCTTATCGAGGAGACTGAGCCAAGAGTTTGGCTCTGTGCTAGGTTCTGAGGCTGTGGTGATGAACAAAACAGAGACATATGATAAACACATGAACAAATAAATAAAATACTTATATACTGTGCTGGGAATCAGAAAGGGACTAGACAGGATGCCATGAAAGAGAAAGAGAGTAACAATGAGGAGTGGTCAGACTTGCTGAAGCCTGGGGAGGAGGAGTCAGAAGCAAGTCCAAGTCAGACGCCCTGCACCAGAAGGAGCTGGGTGTGTTTAGAAACTCATCAAGGCCAAGTGCCAAGAGATGGGGCTGCGGACAGATCCTTGAAGGTCCTTGAAGAATATGGGGCCTTGGAAAACCTGATCTTAAGGGCACTGAGAAGGCCTTACATTGTTTTAATGGGGAAGTGGGACATGATCTGATTTATGATCCTAGAAGTGTGCTCTCTGCATCTGAACACTTCCGTGTGAACTTCAGAGCTCACCCTCCAACTTGCAGCTGCTCTATGGTTTTGTCTGGGGCCTTTCTCCAAATTCCAGGGAGAATTTGGAGAAAGGCCACCAGGAGCAGCCCTCAACCAAAGATTGATGGGATATTTGGCTATAAATACCTGAGTCCCTCACCTCTTGGTAGGCAAATTCTGAGCATGTATTTTATACTATTTCTCAGAAATTTTCCTGTGGAACTAAGCCCCAGTCACCCATGTGGTCACCTGCTTGATACCATGCCCTTTATCAGCTGCCTGTTCCGTCATCTCACTTCCCACCTCCCTTCAGGTATTTCCTGAGATTGTCCCAAAGATAAAAGACCTCCCTGGAATCTTGGGCTCAGGGTCTGCCTGGAGAAGACTTCTATAAGGCCACTGGATTGGAGGGGACATAAGTGGAGGCAGGGAAACACATCAGAGGGCTGTCGTGTTAGTCCAGGTAAGGAATGATGATGACCTGGGCCAAGATGATGGCAGGTGAGGCTTCCTGGGATCTCCACTCTTGGGGACCTGTAGGCCCTTCACAACAGGGGCTGTAGAAAAGCTCTCATGAGCCCAAATTACCAACTCCCAGTCTGTCTGAATTCTCCACATCTCACCCACCATCTAGCCAATCACACGCCCTCTAAGAGGAAGCACAGTGTGAGAAAAGAGGTCCCTTTAAAAAAGAAAAAAATAGAAATGAGCCCAACTCCCCTAGCACTTCCTGCCCTCACTCTGGCCTCTGGGTCAAGGCCCCCTTGGGTACCAGGCACAACTCCTCTCAGGCTGGATTTACGAAAGCCCATTGTGAAGGCTCACAATGAATGTGATGGTCATTATCTCTTCCTGACCAGGGCCTGGCTGTGCCATCATCACAGGCCCAAGAGGAGAAGGCCTTTCTACATTTTACCAGAGTGAATACAACTCTGCTTGCAGGGCACCCCCATGCCCCCCGACCTTGAGTCCCACCCAACGAACACACCGACACACTCTCCCACCCGTTTTGTCCACCTGAGTTGAACCAGCTTCGCACTGATCTGTTCAGAAGTGGCGGACTCTCTCTCGGTCCTGCTTCTTTACATGACACAGCCTGGAGTGGGTGGGCTGCTACCTACTCACAACTAGTCCTTTATCTCTTGTAGCCAAACAGCTGATTAGCTGAGAGCGCCATCCCAGTCATACCACCTGCCAGAACTTGCTCTTGATTTTTTCATTAGGAGTTTCAGATGTTGTGAGTGTCCTCCCACTAGTCCCCTGGGACCCACCCTTCCCGTATGTACTGATGGCTTTCTAGGACAAGGGCGGCAGTTCTCTGCCATGGCCCCTTTCTGGCTGAGGGATCCGGTTTGGCTGGCCAGCACACGGGCCAGACCACAGGAGCCAGGAGGTCAATGCCCTTACGAGCTGTCTCAGCCGCTGACAGTTGAGAGTTAGTGTGTAAATAACCTAGCTCTAGCCCCCACGTGAGACAACTTTGGTGTGTGTTGTACACCCTCCCTCAATGGAAATAAAGAGCTGGTATCTTAAGACACTGAGTTCTGGATAGGTTTCTTAGCATCTCTGCAATCACTAATACGAGGTGTTAGATGGGGTTTACAGAGCATGGAGTATTATTTGTGGGAGTACAAGGAATGTGGATGTGTACGCTGGTTGTGTATTTTGTTGGGGAAATGGTATTTGTGATACACAAACACAAAAAAGCGAGTGTTTATATGGGATAACACCAAACCAAACCAATGAGGGGGCAGTATACGGAGTTTGTACTCAGTTCCCAGTCAGAAGTCACCTCGGGTTCCTGTGCTGGGAAACCCACATCCTGAAACCTTCCTCTCTCTGACTTGCTAGTGGCTTGTAGGAAGGCAGCCCCAGCCAGACAGGGGTGTTGGACTGGACTGGTGTTCAGCAAACCAAGGAAGAGGTGGCACAAGGCCAGCCAAGTAGCATCTGACCACACACCGAACCTGAGTGTGCCTTGGCTGCTGAGGTTTCTGTCCCCATGACAGGGCTTGGCAGCCGAGGAAGGGTCCATACAGCGACTCTGGGAGATGCACACAGGGGCTCTGTGTGGAGCAGAAAAACTGTGCTGTGCACATTAGCTAGACTGGGGCTTTGCAAGGAGGTGCCTCTAATCTCAAGGCTGTGAGACACAGAGGGTGAGCAGTGACCACTGTGAGTAATCAGGGCTCAGTCCTGGTAAGGACGCACGTGGCACGCACACAGCCACCCTCACCAGGGAGGTGGGGTTTTATACCCTGGCTCCCATCAGTGCCCGGAGGCTGCTCCTGGAAGCAGACTAGCAGCCCACCCTGTTTGCCCAGGACCGTAGGTCCTGTGGTCTAAGAAACTTCTTCCTAACCTGGATGTTTGGTCACACCACCTGGAGAGCCTTAGTTCCCCAGCATCCAGCCTGTCACTTGTCACCCCAAGCAAGCCCACTGACACAGGTGCTGGCAATTAGAAGCTACCACACATTTTAACGGTCAGACCCAAGGGGGTGAGGTCAAGGCATCCAGTCCCATTTTCGATGTAAGAAAAGTGAATCTCCAAGGAAAAGTAATCGGCTCAGGGTCATTCAACAGAAGGGGCCTGTGAGTGGGGGGCTTGAGCCCAGCTCTGTCTGATGCCAAACCCATGCTGACCACGAGGCTACACACTCCTCTCTGTTCACAAAGCAATCTTTGTGGACACAGGCTGGAGAAGCCAGAAGTACCTCAGGAGAGCAGCGAAGCCCACGGACTGGAAACCAACACCCACCAGCCGACAGGTAGCATCCATGGTTCCGGAGATGGGGCGGTAGGCAGGTGTCAGAAAATAAGGGGTAGGGCCTATGCCCAAAAGGAGAGCAAGGCAGCCCCTGAAGCAGGTGTCCCTCCTCGGCTCAGGCTGATCACTGCCATATGGAATAGACGCCCAATGTTACTAAACTATCCAATGTTTCAAAGGAAGTCGGAATTTTATGGGCAATCTCCAAAGTATTACACGTCGTCTAAGAATTTTCTAAAAACACAAGGGGAACCAACCCCGGATGGACCAAATACAGTGGGCCTGTGGCTGCCCGAACCCTGTCCTGTGGCTCATCCACTCACCCCAGCCCGTGAATCTGAGGGCTCATGTGGGTGTCTTTCCTCAGTAGGCATCCCTGGAGAAACGGGGGCGGGCTCAGTCTGCATTTAGCACACAATTCCACCTGTCGTGAGCTTTTTTCTTTTTGGTCTTAATTTCTGGACACATTTCTGCACATGTGTCTCCACAGCTGACATGCGACCAGCCCCAGCACAGCCACACTGTTCATCGTTGGTAAACAGCCAGAGCCTGTAGTCCCCCCGTTAACCCTGTGCCCCGACCACCCGATCCTTCCCTAGAATCCCCAGAAACTCCAGGGTTAACTTCTGGCACGGCAGGGACCTCAGCTGACCTTGCGGGGCCAGAATTCTTTCTCATACTTCCCCACCCCAGAATCGTCCCTTTATCCTCCTGGGTCTCTGCGTCTCCCCACAATCACTTTCTTTTTTGAATTAGGTAATAGTCTTGAATCCTTGTTGATTCAAGGATATCATGTCATCAACAGGGATGTGCTGATAAATGTTTGACACCTAGCTCTCAGAAGTAGTGAGGAGTCCTGATTAGCAGCATTCACTGGCAACCTTGGTGGCAATACTCCCACCCCCGGCCAATTTCAAGCCACCAACATGACTGGATATGGAGTTGACAGGGGATGAGTAGCAGCTCACCATTATATAATACTTACTATATAGATGCAAATAACCTAAAAAGTACAGAGAGCAGTAAAATATAGTGAAATCATTAGGAATTAATGAGTTCTGAGTATTTATCACCTTTTTTCTAATATAACTGATTATATTATTACTTGATATCACCTCACTTTTAGTAATGCCTGTGTTTCTCAACCAGGTCACACAATTCCTGAAAATTCTGGCATTCGGCTCTTGGAAGCCCACATGAGCAGAGTCCAGGACACCACTTGAAGGATAAACACAGAGGCAGAAAAATAACAAGCACAGGGGCTTGGTGGTCAAAAGACAAGGACTGGAGGGGGCGTCCCCCAGACCATCCTCAGGAGGGCAACTCCAGGGTCTCAATTCACCCCAAATCCCATTATCTGTCCCCCCAACACTCCCCACCACCGCTTTCCACCCTCACCTTGCCCAGCCCTGCGTACCTGCAGCAGGAAGTCGAAGAGCGCCAGGCGGGCCCACTCAGTGTGGTGGATGGGCGGGCAGGGGGCCTGGCTCGGCCAGCTACAGCCGTGTGCCAGCAAGGCCTGGTACTGCAGCCAGCCCAAGGACAGAGAGTTCTGGTCATTGTCTGGGTCCCCCAGGTGCTGCACATCCGGCGCCCACCAGACGACAGGCCTGGGGCTGCCATCCGTGTATCGGTAGGGCAGCAGGGAGCTGCGGAAGCTCCGGGCCACGGCAGGTAGGCTCCGGCGCAGCCCCAGCACCCGGTCCATGTGGAAGGACAGGACCTCTGGCAGGTCCCCTGGCCTCTTGATCAGGCCACAGAGCCCCTGGGAGCAGAGATGGCTGAGCCCAGAGGACATGTTCGGAAGGGCACCCTCACTGGAGAAGCCGACCTGCAGCACCTGCCCGTGGCCGGGGACCCTGGCTTTGCCCACCACCTGCCCCTGGGCCAACAGCTGGAGCGCTTGCACATCATGCTCTGTGAGCCATGGGGGAATCTGCCCACTGGCCCTCAAGCTACGCCACAGCTCAGGGGGCTCGGCATCACACCAGACAGATTCTTGCAGCTCCCCAACAGAGACAGGCCACCGACGAGCCCCTGTAGCCGGGGTAGGATGCCCTGCTGGTTGCCTACCCGTCAAGGCTCTGTTCCTCGCTCCTGGCAGATTCCTGCCTGCCGCTGGGTAGGGCCGTGGGGTTAGTCCAGCAGCAGCTCTCCAAGCCTGTAAAGCTGTCATGCCGCGTCCTGTGACAGGGCCAGTTGGGGTGCCAGTCGCATTCTGTGCCTCTCCGATGGGATCGTCATGCCAGGGGGGACTCAAGTCTTTGGCTCTTGGACTCTTGTCCTCATCATCCCTCAGGAGCACAAGACGTGAGCTACTGAATCTCATATCTCCTAGAGAGGCCAAAGTCATGTCCCTCCTGACCCTCCCTGGATGCCTGCTATCCCCTCTCAGGGACCTTCTGCTTCTGTCCACTGTCCCTCTATGGCCTTGCTCCTTAGCACACACAGGGATGGAATTCCTAGGCGAGGGCCAACCCCTCCAGACCTCTAGGTCTCTGGCCTGCTGCCTCCAGCTGGAACTCAGAGCCTGCCATCTGTGGGGGCCAGGGGCTCCAGTGACATCCTGGGGCTCCATGGGACCCGCATCTGGACCAGTGGCTGGATGCTGTGGGGGGAAGCGGGTGACAGTCACCACAGTCAGAGTCATCAAGAGGCAGAATGCCATCACCAACCGCCTCTTGCCACGCAGCCTTCTCCAGAGCCAAGATGCCTGGGGGACAGGACAGAAGAAGAAATTTTGAGACCTGGGAAAATGTCAGACCCAATCCACAGCACAACAGGGACAGTGAATGCAACAGCTTGGGTGTATGAAGAGGAAAGAGATGGCACAGTACGCTTAATTGCCTTCAAGGGAGGAATGGCAACCATAGCCAAGTCAGCCTCTGCTTCAAAGCTGAGCTTGCTTTGCCTTCCAGGGTAGACTTTGCTGATCCTCGCAGTTGGATCCAGGCTTCTCCCACCTCGGAGAAGCCACCATCATGACACCAGTCACCAAGCGCCCTAAGCATCTCTTATTCACACCTGTCCCTCACCCCTCTTTTCATCTCCAGGTGAGACCTTGAGCCCACTCCAAAGATCCCTAATGGTTTCCCAGATGTGCTTTTCCCTTTTCCTGGGCACGAGGCTGCCCAGCTGCACATGACCTTGCCCAGCTTCTCTGTGGCCATGTGGCTCAGTCCTTGCCTGGAATCTTGCTCCCATGGAAGTTAGGTGCCCTGGCCTTTCTTAGCACACAGATGTGGTAGCACCAGCTCCTTGTGTGTCAGCAAGGACACACTCTGGGGCAGTGATTGTTAAACATGTTGTTCCTGGACCAGTAGCATCCACATCACCTGGAAACCTGTTGGAAAAGCGAATTCTCAGGCCCCACCCCTCGTCACCTCACTCTGAGGTGCCTAGGCTGCTGGGAGCCGACAGGTGGGTCTATGTCCCAAGGTCGGGCTATCCCGATCCTGAACACCCTGCTTCAGGCAGGGCAGGGTGGGGGCTGGCATGCTGAATAGCAATGGGGGATCAGAGGAAGGCAGGGTTCGGATTTCCTCCCTCTCCAGGCAAGGCCCCCAGAGCCACAGGGCAGCCTAGAGGAGATCTTCCTCATCAGTGTCGGCTGGATTCTCACATTCAATCCCACAAACCTGGATTCCATCTGGAATCTCTCCTGCTTGCTGGAGATGCGCTCGAACAATGGTTTTCAAACCTGTCTAGAGGGTTCTTTCATGGTCTAAGGTGGAGTAAAGGTTTAGGAGAGGACTTTTGTGTGCTCTGTATCTCCCCCTCCCCCGCCACATACACACAAATGCATACACATATATACGCAGACACACACATGTATATGTACAAACACGTTCCCACCAGAACAGCTCTGTGTTCTTTCCCTAGGTAGGTTTAGCCCATTTATGTTACTTGATATGCTAGACGTGTTTAGTCTGTTTGTCATTAAACTTTACGGCATAGTTTTTCTATTTATAATTTGGAATTCTTTCACTCTGTTTTCAGTTACCTTTATTTTGTTTTGTGGTGTATACTTTGCTGCTTGTATGCCCTTGGTTGTCTAGCTCTTTAAACAGTCACTTTAAATCCCTATAAGAACAATCATAAAATTAGCACCTTTCCTCTTCCCCGCCCCCTACCATTCTTCTGCTATTCAATATTAACCACCTGCATTATCATTTTAATGTTTGCCTTTGTACAAGTAAATATGCCTACATTTCTACTATATTTGGTGTCTTTCAATGATATTCTTTGGTTCTCTACTCTTATTAATGAATAGTTGTTTATTCTTCCTCCCTGATTCCCCTTCCAAATTGGTATACTTGTATCATTTTTATGTTGCTAGAATATAAAACTTGTACATTCTATCCCTTTTGTCCAATACTCGCATTTGTTCAGGTTTTAGTGAAGTACATTCTTTTCATACTCTTGTCCCTTTTGCCCTAGTTTTTCATTATTTCTTGGTTGACAGAAGCCCCAAATCCATAATTTCCTCAAGAAGTGCTCATGGGAACAAAATTCTCTGAGTTCCTGCCTTCCCAAAACTATTTTTCTGCAGCATTCACACCCGAAGGAAAGTTTGGCTAGAAAGAAAATATTTTGGCCCAGTTTCTCTGAATAGCTTGTGGGTCCTGCTCCACTGAACAGAGGCAACTGTTCATCCTGCCTGGTTGCTGTAAGAATTCTTTCTTTTTCTTTACATTTTTTTCCAGCTTTGTTGAAGTGCGATTTACAGATAAAACTGCATATATTTGAAGTATAGAATGGGATGATTTGATCTGCATATACATTGTGAAATGATCACCACAATCAAGTTTTGAAGCACACCCATCACTTCACCTAGTTGCCTTTGTGGGTGGGTGTTGAAAATGCTTAAGATTTACTCTCTACAAATTTCAAGTGTACAATATGGTATTCTTAACTACAGTCACCTGCCGTCATTAGATCCTCAGAACTTACTCACCTAATAAACTCTCTGTATTCTTTGACAAACGTCTCCCCATTCCCCTTGCCCCCTCCCAGGCCCTGGCAACCACCGTTCTACTCTTTTCTTTTCTTTCTTTCTTTCTTTCTTTCTTTCTTTCTTTCTTTCTCTTTCTTTCTTTTTTTTTTTAGATTCCACATACAAATGATTCCATCTAGTACCATATAGTATTTCTCCACTTGCTTTATTTCACTTGCCTAATGCCCTCCCAGTTTATCCATGTTGTCACAAATGGCAGGATTTCCTTCTCTCTCTCTCTCTTTTTTATGGCCGAATAATACTGTGTTGCGTATGTATACATTTTCTTTACCCATTCATCGATCAGTGGACACAGGTTGTTTCCAAATCCTGGCTATTTTGAATAATGCTGCAATGAGCATAGAAGTAGAGATGTCTCTTCAAGACACTGATTTCATCTTGCCATTCCATCCAATGACGTGGATGGAACTAGAGGGTATTATGTGGAGCGAAATAAGTCAATCAGAGAAAAGACAATTATCATATGATCTTCCTGATATGAGGAAGCTGAGATGCACCGTGGGGGGGTTGGGGGGTAGGAAAAGAATAAATGAAACAAGATGGGATCAGGAGGGAGGCAAACCATAAGAGACTCTTAATCTCACAAAACAAACTGAGGGTTGCTGGAGGGTGGGGGGTAGGGAGAGGGGGTGGGGTTATGGACATTGGGGAGAGTATGTGCTATGGTGAGTGCTGTGAAATGTGTAAACCTGGAGATTCACAGACCCGTACCCTGGGGGCTAATAATACATTATATGTTAATAAAAATAATTTTTAAAAAGACACTGATTTCAAGTCCCTCGGATAAATACATCCAAATGGGATTGATGGAGCATCTGATAGTTCTATCTTGTAGTTTTCTGAGGAACCTCAGTGCACAAGGGTTCCCTCTTCCTCACATCGTGCCAACACTTGTTATCTCTTGTCTTTTTGATAAAAGCCATTCTGACAGGTGTGAGGTGATCTTTTGTTTACTTTGAAGTCCCTGTGTTAACAGAACATATCTCAGTGTTGACTTTCCTAAGTCAGTTTTGCTGGGCGTAATATACCTTGTTAGAAAAGGTAGATTTAGATGTTTTATTTCACCGAAGTTTTCTTAGACTAAATATTAAATGTTTTCCACTCCACTATTTTATTTTTATTTTTATTTTTTTAGGCTCTCGAATTACATATGTGTCGGACCTCCTTTGTCTGTCCTGTGTTTATCTTTCATTTTCTCTCTTTCCTTTCTAACTATTTCATTTCCGTTTGTTCATTTTTCTTATTCCTATATTCTATTTAGCTGATTGTGCTTTCCCCAATATTCATTCATCCTTGTGTACTTTTTAATTTCTACCAAATTCCTATTAATTTCTATTTTCTCCTATTTCTTTCCAGCTCATATTTCACTTCTTCCTGCTATCTTACTGTCTTACCATTTTTTCTTGAGTTCTTGCATTTCTCTTTGTAATGCTTCTTCATAGAGGGCATTTTTCCATTAAGCTTTAAAAATTGATAATGAAGCAGTTGCTCAAAATTTTCACCTATTTCAGGGTGACCTTAATCTGTTCATAAACTTTGCTATTCATTGTTCCCTTTTTTTCTCACAGTGTCTCTATATGGAGGTTGAATTCCTTTCATAAGTTGGATGAGTCAGTTGAAAGAGGCTCCTATAGCGGAGCCTGAGCTGAATTTGAAATCGTGACCAGAGCACTTCCTGCAAATCTGGCTTGTGAGCAGGTTCTTCATGTATCCTCTCCTCTGCTTCAAAAAAAGGAAAAAGAAATGTGCATTTTGTCTTCCATTCTCTTTGCTACTTTCAGATGGTTTCCAGGAGACAGTGGCAAGAATGCAGAGTTTATGTTCATAGTAACAGGCCTTAGTGGCACATTTTTAAGAAAAAAGTAATATGCCCTCACAGAATGCAGTGACCGGGCCAGGCCTCAGAACAACCAACTTCTTCCAACTTCTGTGGTCCGGAGCCACAGCACCCAAACAGCTCTGCGAAGTCCAAGAGTTTGGCTCCCTCTGTACATGTTCACAGGATCGAATCACTAGCCTTGTGGGAATGGACTGCAGCCCCCAGGTACACTGGCCATTTACCACCCCCAAGAGACCACCCTTCGAGTGTCATGGAGCAGGAAGAGAGGTGGCCCACCTATCACAGTGGGATTTCTCAGAGTCACAGAGAGGGGAAGGGATCACTAGGTCAACCAGATGTTCCCTACTTCATGTGATTTCTACCATCTCCCCCCACCTCTAAAGTGCTGCTGCCCCTCAGAACAATTTGTTACTTAAACTGTAACCCCTGGAGGATTTTACTAGTTACCTAAACTGTAATCCCTGGAGGATTTTACTAGTTACCAAGCACATTTAGATATGGCCTTAAGAAATACATATACTGGCAACGGGTCTTTGGGGAGAAGGACGATGTACGACCGTGAAGCTGGGCAGCTGGGGATGCCTGGCTCGCTCGGGGCAGAAGGCCGCCCCTTCACAGAAGCTGGGCAGCCAGGAACACCTGGCCCGCCCAGGGCGGAACGCCGCCTGCTTCAGGGAAGCCGAGCACCCGGGAACGCCCGGTCAGCTCAGGGTGGAGCGAAAACCGCCTGCTTCCCTTTTCCGTGATCGTTCCTTTCTCTTCCCAGAAGCGCCCGTTGTTTAGATGAGTCCTTTGAATGTGCTTGGTTAACTATAAACATTATCCTCCTCCTTGCTGACCTGCAAGACGGGACTAACGTGCGACCTTCATCAGTCCTTCTGTTGGCTATTGTTTCTATCTAATAAAAGTGAGACTGTGGAGTTGCTCGCGGCAGCAGTCACGACTGACTGTTGTCCCCTGCTCCCAGTCTCTTGCCGCTGACTTGTTTGTGCCTAATTCTTCTCCCATCGCTGACTGGAAGCGGCACTAAAGTGCTCTTCCTGTTTCCAATCTGCTGAAAGGTAGTGCCATCCACCCAGATATCCAAGCCAAAAATCTGGGCCTGATCTCCATTCCAACTTTCCCTCTGGCCCATACATCCAAGTCTTGCAATTTTTCCTCCTACATATCTCTGGCATCAGTTCATTTCTCATTGGCCACTCTGTGTCTACCTGGGCTGAGGCACCCCCTTCTTTATTAGGACACCTAATTGGTCTCTCCCTCCACTCCTGCTCCTCTACATTCCACTCTCCACACACTTGATCATATCCCTCAAAGCCTCTTTGGAGAAAGTCTAAATGCCTGAAGTGCTTGAGCCTTGCTCAACTTCTTTGAATTCCTGATCAGCGCCAGACCCTCTCTATCTCCACTTCACACATGCTGTTTCCTCTGTCTGGAACATCCCTCTCTCCCCATTCTTGTTCTTTAGGTCCTCCCCGGGAAGCCCCTCCATGGGCCGGATGCCCTAGCTATGTGCTCCCATAACATGCTGCTCCTCCCTGAGCACAGCCTTTCACTACTCTATTTGATCATTTAAAGCCTGTTGATCCACACAGGTGGGACTCTGGCTCCCTTGCTGTTATGTCTTGGGACTATCACAGTGTCTGTCACACAGGAAGCTCCATATGAAATGAGTCCTCAAGATAAGAGGGGTTTTCAAAGAGGGACAAATACCATTCCATGGCCTAGGGCACTGCAAGTCTGCTGGCAAGAAGGGCACCTTCGATTCTGGGGTTCTTCCCTGTTTGGGGCTCCAGGAACTTCCTCTCTGTAGAAGATGCTTTTGGTGTCCCACGTTGTGGTCCTCTTGGACGCCAACAGATTCCAGCAGCCCCCACAGTGGACAGTCCCCTTGCATACTTCCAGCTTCCCACTCAAGTGCCTGATTCACTTTACTTTCTTGCCTGCTCTGCAGGGAGGCACAGGGCAAGTTAATATCCTTGGTGACAACCCTCAGCCCAAAGGGGACAAAAGTCAGTGGATAAATGCTCAGTGACTATCCTTCAGAGGGACAAATCTGAGAGGCAGGGAAATGAGCCTCTTTTCTGTAAAACAGATGATTCTTGTCACCTCATAAGATGTCTTTACCTCTTGTCTCCTGAAGTGAAATTCTAAATTTTGTCCTGATTAGATAGATTTTTAATTTGGTCTTTATTACTATTTAAAAGATAGATAGGCAGACAGACAGACAGACACACACACACACACACACACACTACATGCATTAATAAGCACAGTGAAAAACCCAAATAATGTTAAGAAAATCAAACAGAATGTGAAATCTTTTCCCCTCTCTGGAGGGAACCACAGTCATAATTTGGATATGCATCTTTGTCAGCCTGTTTCTTTCCTTTGCATTAAGACACGCAGGCCTGTCATGAAGCAGTAATTGCCTGTGACTGCCATAATAAACATCCACAGACCTGATGGCTTAAAATAACAAAAATATGTTCAATATCAGTTTCACTAAGCCAAAATCAAGGTACCAGCTCCCTGTGGAGGCTCTAGGGGCAATCTTCCAGCTCTGGTGGCTGCTGGCATTCCTTGACTGGAGGCCGCAATCTGTGGTCACTATGCCTCCTTTTTTTTTTAAACTGTTTAAGTTAAGGAATATATATATTTATTTATTTATTTAAAGATTTTTTTGAAAGATTTTTTTGTTTATTTGACAGAGACATAGTGAGAGAGGGAGTACAAGCAGGAGGAATGGGAGAGGCAAAAGCAGGCTTCCTGGTGAGCAGGGCTCCATCCCAGGACCCTGGGATCATGACCTGAGCTGAAGGCCCTGGCTTAATGACTGAACTACCCAGGTGTCTCTATTTTTTAAGATTTTATTTATTTATTTGAGAGAGAGAGAGCATGAGTGGTAGGAGGGACAAAGGGAGAAGCAGACTCTCCACTGAGCAGGGAACCTGACTTGGGGCTTGATCCCAGAACCCTGGAATCATGACCTGAGCTGAAGGCAGATGCTTAACCTAATGAGCCCCCCAGGTGCCCCAATGCCTATGTGCATCAGAACTCTCTTTGTCTCCCTCTTATAAGAACACGCATGATGGCATTTAGGGCTCACTTGTGGACAATCCAGGAAAGCAGCCCATCTCAAGATCCTTAACTTAGATATTCAAAGACCGTTTTTTTCCAAATAAGGTAACATCCATAGGTTTCAGGGATTAATACATGGATGTCTTTTGGGGGATTACTTTTTCATCTCTACACATGGTAATTACTTTTAGCATAAAAAAGAGGACCATTCCACAACTTGCTTGTTGGACATAATAAGATGTCCTGAAGCTTTTTCCCTATTTGTCTATATAGAGTTACTTAATTATTGCTTAATAGTTCACAATGTGAATATTCCATAATTTCTTTAACCATTCCTCTACAGGGAGAATTTTTATTACAGCAAACAGTGCTGCATGGAACACACAGAACATGCATCTCTGGGGGGAAACTGAGCATTTCTGTACAGAAGACACCGGGAGATGAAGTCGTTGGGTCCCACTCCTTACTGATATTAACTTCATCGTATATCAGTTATTATCTCATTAAATCCTCACGCATACAAGGGAAATAGAAATGATTTCCTTCCTGCTTTACAGCTGAGAGAACAGAAAGGTCCAGAGTGCTAACAATTGCCCAGGGTCCCACAGCTGGCAAGAATACCAATATTTTGAATTAAAACTATAAAGAGAAATGGCTATAGGAAAAGAAACCTGGTTGGGTGTTTTTTTTTCCTTCTAAAAAGAAAAATATGTTTTCATGTTGGATTTGTAATCTGTATTCTCTAACTTTTGGATACCACTAAGGAAAAATAAATCATCTTTTCAAACATGTTTGAAGAAGACAGACTGTTTTGATCCTCTTCTCGGTCTTACTTGGCTTCAGACAACCTGGAGAAAGTTGGCAATTGTGCAGTTGTGCAGAGAGAGAAAGGTTCAAAACAGTCATGGGCAGATGTCCGCACAGGGCCACCCAAGTAAAGCTTTGGGAAAAGAATAGCAGCTTTGATCAAATTGAAAAAACATCCTCTGAAGAGAAATATTCAGCTGAATAACAAAGAGGACATCAGAGAAGGGGAAAGGGGAATGATGCATGATATACTAGAAAGTTGGGGATGGGACCCAACAGACCCCATCGCTTCATGTTTGCCAGCTGAACCCGCCCCAGAACTCCCAGCCAACACACACACACTATCTTTCCTGCCCTGCGTTGAAAGAGGACTGGTGTGACCTTCACTATTTCTCCAGCTGCTCGCTTTCTCCTGCCCTCCTCAACCCCCACATCCACCCTTTCTCCAAGACGCCCTCCTTCCTCTTAATTCTCAAAGAAAATACCCACTGGCCTGGCAGTCACATCCACCCACAGCTGCAGAGGAAGAGGACTGAAAAAGGGGGTAGCTAGAGAAAAAGGGCATTTGAGGAAAACATAGCTGAGTTCTAGATCAGCTTCTGCTCTTTTGAGCTGTGTGACCATGGGCAAGTTACACAACCTCTCTGGCTCATTTCCTCGGTCATAAAATGGGGGAGAATGAGGTAATTCCCTCCTCCAAGGATTGCCATAAGAAGCAAATGAGTCAAAATATGGGGAGTGTCTACCACATGGTTTGGTACATTTAGATGAGTAGTGGGATCAATGTTTCTGCCTCCTCTTTTTAAGCTACCTTTACCTTTTTGGGATCTGAAAAATCCCCTCCCCCTTCTTGCATTGGGCATATTGTAATATCAGAGTAAAAAATAGGATATTTGGGAATAGAGCTCAAGTTTCTCAAGAATGAGAAACTCTTTCATCATAGAACTACAAGTGTAAGCTAAGAAATGGCCACCTTGGCAGTGGGGGAGGTCTTGTCCTACAGAGGTTCCATCCAAAGATATCAAGGATGGCACAGGAAGGAATCACTGGGCCTAGAAGTAAGTTGGAAGGTGAGGAGAGAAAGGGTAGGAGCCAGAAAGGAAATCTGTGCAGGGACTAAAGGAAAAGACCGAGATTTTGACAGGACTGGGGTTTGGGTTCCCTAGCCACCGTGGAAAGGAAAGCCGAGAGAGTTGAAAAGAGCCCAGCCCACTGAGAACCTGGGGACCTGGGCTGGGCTGGGGACAGGAGCCGCCACCAAACTCCCTATCACTGCCTCCATAGAGGGTGGGAGACTGCTGTTCAACAAGAAGTGAAGGACAGGGTCAGGTGGTATTACTTGTTCACTATTCTTCCTTCTTCCTCGCCTTGCCATGGCTTCACTGAAGACAGAGAATACCTCCCCACCCACTGTCTCTGATCTTAGCCACGTGATGTGCTTCTGCCAATGGAATGTTTGTGGACATCACATAGGCCACATCCTACCAGAGGCTTTGAAAGTGCTTTGTATGGTTTGACTTGCCTCCTTGCATGCTCGTCCTCCACCACCAGAGGCATATGCCCCAGGTGAGGCACCTGGAAGGGACCTGAATCCAATCCCTGGACTGCATCCAAACCGGCCACGCCCACTGGGCCACCCTACACAGACATTGGTGAATATCATAAGCCATTTAGATTGGGAGGTTGTTTATTATGCAGCATTATTACAGCAGAACTAAATTAATACAGATCCTATGGTAGTTTCTGTTGGGCTTAGTGTGTGCCCTTGGTCAGATAACAGAAAGGCAGTTTAGTAATGAAATACAGTGTCCTTCCCTTGACTAATAAGGGCATAGTGCTGTCATTACAGATGGGCTTAGGCTATGATGAAGATAATAATAGAGGGCTCTGGTCACAAATATATCCCATGAACAAGTTACTTTTATAAACTGGGTAGATGGCATTGAGAGAAATTTCAGTTAAATGGAAATCAGAGAGGTCTTTTGAAAAGGCCCCTTTTGAAGAATTCCAAAACAAACCTGGTGGCCTTTGTACCGAGACAGTTTTAGAAACAAGGACACTTGGAGGAAAGGACTCGAATACAGTTTGTATTATAACAGCCAGCAGGAGACCTTTTTTTCATTTCTAAAGGGTCACAGGGGAAGAAATGCTCTTCTATTTCGGGAAAATCCAGCCAGGACTGAATTTTGGGCTCTAGCTCTCCCTTCCCCAAATCACTTCCCAGAATGCCCTGCTCTGAGATTCCCACTGGCTGCTGAGCAGGAACCAAGTGGCAGAAACAGAGGCATAGCCATCTTTTCTCAATTCCCAGGTGTCAAAAAGAGATGACAAAACCCTGGACCTCCACTAACGTGCCATGAATAATGGGATAACATGCTGGGCAGGGGAGGTGGAGAGAAGACAGAGGTCACAGGTTCCTCTCCCCATCAAATCAGAGAAAATTAAAAAAAAAAATCAGAGAAAATTATAGAGCATTTGTAAAGTGTTTCTTGGTGGGAGTTCTCTGGGTAGGAGAATGGGCAGAGGGAAGCCATGTGATGTGTGTGTGTGTGTAACAAAACCTAGGTTTGGCCTTGGTTCTGGAGTCATCACTGAAGATGTCAAAGGCCCTTCCATTCTGTCCCCCGACCTCTGCTCTCTTTTATTTTTATTTTTATTTTTTAAAAGATTTTATTTATTTATTTGACAGAGATCACAAGTAGGCAGAGAGGCAGGCAGAGAGAGAGGGAGAAGCAGGCTCCCCACGGAGAGAGAGCCCGATGCGGGGCTTGGTCCCAGGACCCTGGGATCATGACCTGAGCCGAGGGCAGAGGCCCAACCCACTGAGCCACCCAGGCGCCCCCTCTGCTCTCTTTTAAACTGAATAATCCGCACTGGCTGATCATGGATTCATTACTACTCAGACTCTCGGGCTGGCAGAGATTTTGAACTCAGAGTTTCTGTTCCATTTTTTAAAGATCAGTTAAATAATTTTCATAACAAAACCATGACTCGCATGAAAGGGAATACATAAGCATATTTTCAGAGGGCTGGATTAAAACCACATGTCAGTCCTGGGAGCAACACTGCATGCTAGACCTGGTCAATCTCTGCTTTCCTTGGCTGAACCCAGAGTCAGGCTCCAGGCAAGGAAAATTTGTCTAACATATGCCTGGGGGCAAAGGCAACAGTTACAGCCCATTGTAACTTCCAGGCACACAGTGTCCCTCTCCCAGTAAGATCTGTTGGGTCTCAGGAGGTTGGAGCTGTTTGTTCCACTGTGGGCAGAATCCCAGGCTGCCTGTCTCCCAAACCACCACCTAGCCAGGCCCCCTTGCTCAGCTTCATTGGAGAGTTGTGATTTTTCCTTCCATGTTAGCAACCCCAAGACAAGAAAGGACTTTTGCCCCTGTAATTTCTAACCCAGACAATTTCCAGGGAAAATAAACACACACACACACACACACACACACACACACATATGAACAATAACTAACACTTATTCAGTGTTCACTATATAAAGTATATATATATATATATATATATATATATATATATACACACACACACTTATACAGTGTACTTAGGACTGTTTGAAGAATTTTACTTCTCTTAACTCATTTAATCTATATGCCAGTCTTATAAGATAGGTATTAGTATTATTATTAAGTTTTAAAGGTAAGAGAAACAAAGCACAGAGAATGTAAGGACAGAACAAAGACATGAACCCAGACAGTCTGGCTCCAGGACCCTGGGAAGGGGCTGCCACCTCAAGTCCTTGCTCCAGCCCTGATGGCAAAAGACTGCACTTGGGTCTCAAGGAGAGGCCCTGCCTTCAAAGGAGGCTTACCTCTTTGGGACTGCTCAGTTTATCTGGAAAATGGAGCTTGCATGAGGTCAAGGGTAGGTGGCAGCCTTTTTTGCAACGAGGGAAAAAAAAGTGTTTGGGGGCTACATTTATTTTTCTTTCAAAATGAAAATAACTGTTTTCTTTCATATCCTACTTCATTAAATAAAAGAAGAGCAATGAGAGAATCCTGCCATTTGACCCAGTCAAATCTGGGCATATTTGAGAGGTAACTTCAGAAGCAGTTTCTTATGATCTGTTATCCTCAAATTAGGTCTAGGGCTTGATCTCAAAACCAGATAGGTTGCTATGCCTCCTGCTCCTTCCAGAACCAGATGGTACCCAAGTTCCTTTCAGCTCAAGCGTCCTTAAGAGAGAAGCCAGAAGGGCGCCTGGGTGGCTCAGTGGGTTAAGCCGCTGCCTTCGGCTCAGGTCATGATCTCAGGATCCTGGGATGGAGTCCCACATCAGGCTCTCTGCTCGGCAGGGAGCCTGCTTCCTCCTCTCTCTCTGCCTGCCTCTCTGCCTACTTGTGATCTCTCTTTGTCAAATAAATAATAAAATCTATAAAATAAAAAAAAGAAAGAGAGAGAAGCCAGGAATAGACTTGTGGTGAGTAAAGCATAAAGTATAAACTTGTTGAATCACAATGTTGTACACCTAAAACTAATGTAACACTGTGTGTCAACTACATTTCAAGTAAAAAAATAAAAGACTTTAGCCAGGAAATTGAACACACCTGACTTAAGAGATGGATAGAGCAGATCTTTATTAATAATAGCCACTTACTTACCAAGCACATAGCATGTGCTAGGCAGGCAGTCTCAAAACCCCACGATGTATGTACTAAGATGACAATTTCTACAACTATAGTTATTGTATAGCATTGAGAGGGATTTAGAAAGGTACCTTACTCAAGGTCACAAAGCTGGTCGGTGGCAGGCAGGATTTGAATTTTTCCCAAAGCCCACGTACTTTTTCACTCTACCACAGAATAATGAAGGAAGCCTTGAGAGATCAAGGTGAGTTTTGGGAGGGGCTAAACATGGCAAAGGGACCATGTGATGTGCTGTTGGACCATAAAGGGTGTTATATCCAAGAAGCCAGCTTACTCTTGCAAATGGTGGTCTGCACAATGGGTTCTTAAGGAAGGAGAAAAATCCTTCTTGAAAATGAAAATCTCTTTTCATTCCCCTCCCCCCACCCCTCCTTAACCTGCCCAAGTAAATGCTCTCCTTGGCACATCTGAAGGGAAGTATTTTGAAGAGGTAAAAGCACTTATAGCTATTGGATTTGGGGGATTTATGGCAGAGATGGAGACTGAAGTTCATGGCAGGGGGTAATTTGAAATTCTCCTGAGGCTCAGATTTTAATCTCATCTACCCCAAGCAAATGATTCCATGAATGTCTGGCCAGGTTCTGCTGTGTAGCTTCCATAGTCTAACTTCAGGGATGTGGTCACCTTGTGATGGGACAGAAACTTCCTGGTTCAACAAATGGCAATAACTAGTGCATGAGATGGGAATGAAGACCAGAGAAGTCTTAAAAAGTGATGGTTCTCAGTCTAGGAAGAGAACTGAATCAGGGAGAAGAGCCCCCGAAAATACAAGTTTTAAAAACAATAAGGAGAAGAATGTTAAATCTAGAGACATCCTCAGTGAAGACATGCTAAGTCCTAAAAGCTATCTTGGCAAGCCCAAGAAAAAGGCCGCCATCACTCATTTTTCTACCCCCAAACACCTCAAGGTTGCTGAAACTTCTTCCAGCCACGAGGCAGGCAGGAAAACAACAGATTCCAAATACAGGCTCCCAGAGGTCAGGTAAATGTCAGCAAAGCAACGACAACCTAGTAGATCCTTAATAATGAATGAGTGAGTGAATGAATGAATGAATGAATGAATGAATTGCATATATTCAAAAGAGTAACTAACACAGTGGTGGGAGTCAATTTACACAAGGAGGGAAAATTACCTTCTATGAACCAGTAGTCTCAAAATTTTTTGATGACATACCCTTACTAGTAAAAATTTTGAGCACATCCCTCTAATACTTACACCTCATCTTTCCCAATATTTACAAATTATTATAAATGAATATGTTCATTAGAAAACATGAACAAGAAACAAAGAGTTAGAAAAAGATTGGGTAAAACAAATATAAACAGTTCTAAGGGTGACAGAGTGGCTCAGTCCATTAAGAGTCTGACTGCAGCTCAGGTCATGATCCTGGAGTCCCAGGATCAGAGTCCCAGGATGGAGCCCTAAATCTGGCTTCCCATTCAGCAGGGAGTCTGCTTCTCCCTCTGACCCTCCCTACTTCTTGTGCTCTCTCTCTCACTCTCTCTCTCAAATAAATACAATCTTAAAAAAAAAAAAAAAATAGTTCTCAGGGCACCTGGGTGGCTCAGTGGATTAAGCCGCTGCCTTTAGCTCAGGTCATGATCTCAGGGTCCTGGGATCGAGCCCCACATCGGGCTCTCTGCTCAGCAGGGAGGTTGCTTCCCCCTCTCTTTCTGCCTGATTATCTGCCTACTTGTGATCTCTATCTCTGTCAAATAAATAAATCAAATATTTTTTTTAAAAAAGAGGAAGTTCTAATATCTTTTTTTATACTGTAACCCAGTGGATTGTCTAGGTTACCTCTGAGGCCAGTGAGCCCTACTTTGCAGACTTTTAACTTAGAAACAGTCTGCTTCCTCATACACCAAATGACTCTGGAAAAAAGTAATCGGAGTTTGTGCTCATATGTTATTTTTAAAAAATGCATTGTAGGTAACCACAATGTGCTAAAGATGATTTGAAGGGGATATGGGACCAAATAAAATATTTTCTTTTGTAAATTAGGAGAATCATCAAAATTGAGGTCAGCAGTTTAGAGACTCTTCTCAGAAATAAATGAATCAAATAAAGTCCAGGTACATTAGAATGAGAAAATCAGAGCCTAATGAATACCTATAGTCCCCAAATGTCCAGAAACAAAAATCAGAACAAAGGTCAGGAAGCAAGAAATGGGGAATTGTTGAGCTTGACTATTAAGGATAAAAGAACTGAAGAATGAGGTTCTGATCTGAGCCACTGTTTATCTAACTCAGCACTGACTAATAAGAATATAATGCTGACTACATATGAAATTTTAAATTTTCTAGAGGCCACATTTTAAAAAGGGGAAAAATCTAGGTGAAATGGACTTTAATAATATTTTTTATTTGGCCAAATATATCCACAGCAGTATCAATTCAACATCATTCATGTAACAATTATTGAGATATTTTACATTTTTTGTAATCAGTCTTTGAAATCCAGTGTGTATTTCACACATACAGCACATCACAGCTCAGACCAGCCACGTTTCAGTATGTGGCTGGTGGCTACCACTCTGAATGGCTCAGATCTAAACTGAGGCACAGATCCTTGAAACCTCAGGAGTCTACAGCATTTGAGAAGTGTTATACTAAAGGATAAAAGGCACCAACAAACCCAAAGGCAAGCATAACAATTATAGTTCAGAGGAAGGTTAGATTCTAATAGAGCAAATTAGGAAAAAACTAAGTCTTGATCAACATTACCCCTGAAAATCCCTTTAGAAGGAAACTAATACACATTGGTTTTTCCTCCAACCTCAGAACAGCCGTTGCCTTTTGTCTCCAGTTGTAAAATTCTTCTGGAACACTCAGCCTCTGAAACTGATCGGTCTGAAGAAACCCATCAGACCATCTAACAGGGGATTTGGGGAAAGGAAGGTTTGAACACAGATCTACCTAGCTCTATTAACATTTAGAAGGAGATTAGTTATAATTAACACCAGATTTCTAATCAGCAAAGTTTCTAGTAGTAAAAAGAATCCAAAAGGGAAAGGAGGGTATGTGTAACAAGAGAAAAGGAGGTCAGGGAGCTACATCAAGGGCAGTAGGGAACACAATTCAGGTGGGAAAGGGGATGGGAGAGGGGAGAGGCAGCAGGCGTCATCCCTGGATCCCCCAAGGTAAGGGAAGAAGGGATTTCATTAAGATAAAAAGCTTCTGCACAGCAAAGGAAACAATCAACAGAACAAAGAGGCAACCCACAGAATGGGAGAAGATATTGACACTACAAACAATGGGCTGCTGTCCAAGATTAAAGAACTTCTCAAACTCAACACCCCCACAAAAAATGTCAAAAAATGGGCAAAAGACATGAATAGACACTTGTCCAAAGAAGACATACAAATGGCTAATAGACACCTGAAAAAACGTGCATCATCATTAGCCATCAGGGAAATTCTAATCAAAACCACACTGAGATTCCACCTTACACCAGTTAGAATGGCAAACATTGACAAGGCAAAGAAACAACAAATGTTGGAGAGGATGTGGAGAAAGGGGAGCCCCCTTACACTATTGGAGGGAATGCAAGTTGGTGCAGCTACTTTGGAAAATGGTGTGGAGAGTCCTCAAAAAATTAAAGATGGAGCTACCCTATGACCCAGCAATTGCACTACTGAGTATTTACCCCCAAAGATATAGATATAGTGAAAAGAAGGGTGATATGCACCCCAATGTTCATAGCAGCAATGTCTGCAACAGCCAAACTGTGGAAAGACCCAGGATGCCCTTCAACAGACAAATGGATAAAGATGTGGTCCATTTATACAATGGAATATTACTCAGCCATCAGGAAGGATGAATACCCAACTTTTGTATCAACGTGGACGGGACTGGAGGAGATTATGCTGAGTGAAATAAGTCAAGAAGAGAAAGTCAATTATCATATGGTTTCACTTACTTGTGGAGCACAGGAAGGGAAAAATGAAGGGAGGGAAATCAGAGGGGGAGATGAACCATGAGAGACTGTGGACTCCAGGAAACAAACTGAGGGTTTTAGGGGGAGAGGGCTGGGGGGATGAGTGAGCCCATGATGGGTATTAAGGAGGGCACGTATGGCATGGAGCACTGGGTGTTATATGCAAACAATGAAACATGGAACAGTACATCAAAAACTAATGACATACTCTATGGTGACTAACATAACATAATAATAAGAAGAAAATTATCCTAAAAAAAAAAAGAAAAAGAAGTGAGTCAAGCATCCAGTGAGCAGAAGTCTCCCTATCTCTCAGAAATTCTTTCTCCAAAGAGTTTGATTGCCTTCCCTTCATCACACAAAATTTTTAAAGTACATGCATTGTTGCCTCAGAGATGTCCACTGCCAGTGCTCTAGTTATACCTCCAGAAGCTCACCCGCCCCCACCCTCACCCCTACCTTCCTCACTTCCTGCAATTCCTCACCGAGGTTCTTGGCAAAATTAGGTGTTCCTGGAAGTCAGTAGCTATAGCCACCCCCCAACCTTGAATCTTAGTTCTTCACTTTTGAAAGGGATCAAGCCAATCAACATTTCCCCATCTTCTGCTTTGTGTTCAGGAATAAATAAGCAAGAACTGCATCCCTGTCCACATTCTTGTTAAGGCCTTTGTGAGCTCTCTGAGCACAGAGGAATATTTCATAACATTTGGCTCCTTTTCCTGTGTTCTGGCCTCTTGCCCTGGTCTGGCTGGGCCAAACCCATTCCAGGCTGGATGTGACCACATGCTGTTTGGATTAAGTTGCACTGAGTGTTAGAAGGATGATTTCTTATTCTGGACTATGTATCACCAAGTTCCACCAAGAGAAGAAGCCAGAAGAGTTCTTCTTTTCTTCTATGTCATGAAGTGCTCCTTCTTTCTATATAGGACCCAGGGCAGGCTTTCTGGACTAGTCCCATAATGTCAGTGCTCTCGTTGGAGTTCTCCCAAAGTGAAGATCTGGTGCTGGGTGTTACCCATACTAGGGCATCTGGAATGGTGTATCTGGTGCACAGGGGAGCGGCAGAGGTGGAAAAGGGGAAGAAGAGCCAAGGAGAGAATTCGCCCAGGCAGGGAAATGGGAGGTAAATTCCATTTGCCTCCCAAGATAGACATCCAGTGGGTACCTCTACGGGTGCACTGTGGTGCTATGGAGGCCCAAAAGAATGAAAATCTCGTCTTCAAGAAAACATAAAAAAGAAAATGTAAAAAAGGCAAAACTAGGAAGTAGAAGAAAGTAGTCTTTAGTGTCCTCCATGATCCATCTTGCCCCCCAGTACAACTAAAAACTAAATTGTCCATAACCCCAGCCACTTTTGTACAATGATATGGTTAATCTCATGGGAGGAGCAGCGTAAAACAACAAAAGCAGTAGGAGTAGAATTTACAAACTTGGTTTTCTTTTGTTTGTTTGTTTAGAATTTCCAAAGTATTAATGTGCTTTTCCTATCTGTACTCCTAAGAACCAGATAAGCTGAAGCTCATCTACCTACTGGAAGTGTTACAGATGAATGTTTCAAAAGAGATGCAAAGGGTTAAACCAATGTTCACCTTCTGACATGCAAAATAGAGTTATGGAAATTCATGGACTTGTATGCATAGCTGCATAGAGAGATTTCCCAGACTCCTTCCTCTCTCCCTTTAGCATCAGAAGCCAAGTCTGGAGAATAGCTGATTTGGCCCCAGTTTGATACCCTTGGTTTATGTGAGCTCTAAGTTCCTCCCAATTATGAAATTCTGCAGCCCCCAGTACTTCCACAGACCCTAAAGGAACTTATTGATGAGCTGTAAACCTAATGTTGGATGTGGTCGAACACAGTAGTTATTTCTTAAGTAATTGATAACTCTTGATTTGTTTGTTTCACTAGATGGGAGTGGAGAAGCATTTGAAGGTCATGCTGGTCTGACTCAAACCTTAGGAGCACACAACTCCAGCCTGACCTCACAGAACTAGGTTCACTGAGGAGGGCCAGTAACTCACGGTGCTCAAAGCAGGGCCTGGATGATTCCTGTGGCCTCTGAAGATATCTAGGACCTAATCCCTCAAAGCTGTGAAATTTATGTAGAAAGAGGGACTTTGCTGGTGTCATTAAGTTAAGGCTCCTGAGATGGAGAGATTATCCTGGATTGCTTGGTGGGTGCTATATACAATGGCAAGTGTCTTTTTAACAGGGAGGCAGAGGGAGATCTCACTGCAAGAGAAGGTGCAGTGATGAGGGAAGCAGTTTGGAGTGATGCTATTTGAAGTTATAGGAAGGGACCACAAGCCAAGAGATGCAGTGGCTACTAGAAGCTGGAAAAGTATTCTCTCCTAGAGCCTCCAGAAGGAACCAGCCCTGCTGACACCTTGCCTTTAGCCCAGTGAAACTGATTTCAGACTTCTTTTTGTTGTTGTTTTGTTTTTTTGTTTTTTTTTTTGATTTCAGACTTCTGACCAGAACTGTAGGAGAACATATTGGTGTTTTCAGTCACCAAATTTGTGATAGATTGTGACAGCAGCAAGAGGAAACTAATCAAACCCTTCCCTCGGCTGCTGCAGAGATCGGCCACAGGGCCTCCTTTTAGATGTCTTCCCACCATGGGCAGCAAGGGTTCTAAGAAGCCCATGTCCAGCACGCCTACCTTGGGAATCTGAATGTGTGTGTCAAGGTGGGCAGTCAGTGGAGACAGCCCGAAGAGTCAAAGACCACCTCCTCCCCTGAAGCCTACCCCAGCTGAGACAGTAGGGAGGCAGCCTTGGGGCTGACACCTGGTCAAGATCAGGGGCATCTGAGCACCTTCACCCTGGAGCTGGCGGGCTGGGGAGGACAGCAGCCCATGGAGAAGCACCAGTGTGCCCAGCTCAGCCCAGAAAGTAGAATATATGTTGGCAGGGTGGGGCAGTGATTTGAAAATGCAACAACAGGCACATTGCCTCCAAAACTCCAAAATGGCCTCATTCCCAGGAAAAGGAACCAAGCTCAAGAAGGGAGAACAGCTCTATGAAAATGAGGGGAGAGTTCAGTCAGATTGTCACCTTGTGGGTTGAAAACCCGTTAGCTGTGACTGGATCACTCTCAGATTTTTTAAGGAAAGGAAAGGAATAAAAGAGAAAAGTACCTGTACCTCATACAGGTAAGTATCATTTCGTGAAACCTTTATCTGAGTTACACGCACACGCATATTTAGTCGTCATGCAAAATGCATTACTAAGCTCATCGGTACAACATTTGAAAGCCAGTGGGTTAAATGAAATAGGTGTGGCAGTCAGGACCTGATAAGAAACCAGAGGTTTTTCCCTGACTGTGCATCCTGAGAAAGCTGACACTGAGGGAAGAGTCCTCTCCCCACAAATCTGGACACCATCAATGGCCACAGAGACCACATAAGTGCCAGTCATGGCCAGATTGCTGGTATCAGGTAAACTCGCACCAGCAAACCCCAGGTTAGCACAAAGGTCACGATGGGCAAGGTGTAGTGAACCAGTAGAGAGAAAGAGCTGTTAAGTAGAAGGGCTACCCTATAGGGCCATGCCCATAACACCAGCCCTCAGGCCCAGCACCCTAGCTCTTCACTTGTTTCTACAGTGGTAGAAATAATGGCACCAACTTCCCAGGATTGATGCGAGTGTTAATGAGTTAATGTGCTTAAAACTCATAAAGAAGTTGCAGGGACATAGCAATTCTATAAAGTCGGTAGCTGCGGGGGCGCCTGGGTGGCTCAGTCAGTTACGCGTCTGCACTGGACTCAGGTCATGATCCTAGGATCCTGGAATGGAGCCCTGCTTCAGGCTCCTGCTCAGCGGGGAGCCTGCTTCTCCCTCTCTCTGTTGCGCCCCCCACCCTTGGCTTGCTCTCTTTCAAATAAACAGATAATAAAATCTTAAAAAACACCACCACCACCACCACCACCACGATGGTCGCCGCCATTATTGTTATCCCATGAAGAGTGATCTACAACAAAGGACAAACTGGGCTGAGTCTCTGTCTGCAGAGCCAACCCCTAGACGCCATGTACCAGCCATTACCCCCTTCAGGAGGGCTGGTTTGGAGCATGCCCGCCCTGCTGTCCCTGCCCCGCCCCACGCCCACTCCAACTTCTTCCCCTTCAGCCTCCTCTGGTTCTGAGGTTGAGGTCCCTTGGATGGTCCAAGGCTGGATCTTCATCCAGCCAGCCCTGGGGTAGGGTAGGGACCCCTTACATTTTGCTCTTCCAGGTCTTCCTTCTACAGAGTTTTGCTGACAACTGGCATCCTCCCATACAGTTGAACAGCCAGGAGATGACGTGAACCGCTTAAAGGACTTCAGAAGTGGTCAACGAACAGCGCAGAAGTTTAGCACAGAGTCTCTAGAGTCAGGGTTCAAATCCCAGCAGTACTATCTACTTGCTGTGTGATCCTGGGCGAGTTACTTACCCTCTTTGCTTCTAACCAAATCCAGACTGCCGCAGCTATGTCATTTAACCGCTGGCTTTCAAACTTTCTTTTGACCAATATGCACAGGAATGCAGTTGACACTGTGACTCGATGTGTGTGCGTGTGTATGTAACTGAAGTTAAAGTTTCATGAAATGATACCCTTAACAGATGGAATGACTCATGTTTTCTCTCTCCCTTCTCTTTCCTTCTCTTCCTTTCCCTTCTCTTAAAAAAACAATCTGGTAGTGACCCACTAATATAGAATGTGCTTCAAGGGGCGCATGGGTGGCTCAGTGGGTTAAGCCGCTGCCTTCGGCTCAGGTCATGATCTCAGAGTCCTGGGATTGAGTCCCACATCGGGCTCTCTGCTCAGCAGGGAGCTTGGGCTTCCCCCTCTCTCTCTGCCTGCCTCTCCATCTACTTGTGATTTCTCTCTGTCAAATAAATAAATAAAATCTTTAAAAAAAAAAAAAAAAAAGAATGTGCTTCAATTTCCTCACCTGTAAACCAGGGGAAAGAGACACACCCACCTACTAGGGTGGGGCTATTTGTGCCCCAACCCATATCTCCTCCCACAGGTGGCTTTGGCTCCCTGACTTCAGGCTCTCTTTGATGCTGGCATATGCCTGCTGGGAAGTTAATACCCCCAGCACCAGCCCTTGACCTCAGACAGACATGGAACCAGTGGGACAGGTTCCATCTGCTTTACCAACCTCAGGTAGGCCACTTCTGAGGCTTGATCTGCATAGTCCCCTGGAAGGTCCCAGCAGGAATGAGCTCCAGCCTGCAGGGAAAGCTGCTCCTTCAAGCACGCTGCTAGCATCAGCTGCCTTCTTGGTCTCACTTTCTATTCCACCAACCCCACCCCAACCCCTCCCGCTGCTGTCTTCTAGTGACATCTTCCAAAAAAATTACTCACGCTGGAATCCTTGTCTCAAGGTCTGCTTTTGGGAAAAGCCAACCTAAGACACAGCCTTATAAGGCAGTTAGGCCCATTAAATGAGACAATGTCAAATGCTTACAAGGATTCCAGTCTCCTAGTAGATGTTCAATAAATGTTAGCTAGGAGGCGGTTTCCACAGCCAATGTCATGTGAAGTTCAGCTGGAGAGGGAAGAGTCGGCACAGTCAGGGTCGGAGCAGCCCATGGATGAAAAGCCTGAGGGAGGTATATTTTTGGAAGAGAATGTTTTGTTTTTCAATCTGAAGTTTCTCCCATTTCTGAAGATCCCATACAAAACCACCTTTCTGTGGTTTTCCCAAGGGGACTTGCAAGTGTCACCCACGGTATTGGTCTCAGAGGGTGGAGGGAGTTTTTGTCCCTTACAGAAAGGAAAACTTCTGTGCTTCCTGCCCCAAGTAAGGAACCCTGGCTCATGCAGTTGCCCATCACAGGGCCCTTCACCACGGCCCCAGAGGTGACAGGATTCTAGCCCAAGTTCCAACCTCAGCTCCAACTCACTGTTCAGCAAATGAACGGAGTGTAGAATGTGTGGTTCTACACAGGCTTCCAACTCATGTAGCCAACAGGCCTCTGCTCTAGGGACAGAGCCACCTCTCTGTCACCAGCAAGACAAACCATTTCTCAGGGTTTGTACACCTTCTCCAGGGAAGCCACAAGTCCTAAAGCTTGGTATGGATGGCCACAGCCCACAGGCATAGGCTAAGTAAGGGACTAAGCACCGCACACCCAAATGGCCCCTGAAAACCCCACTTAGCTCCTGACCACAGGATCAGCCCCCAGCACAAATCTGCTCACCACAACCTTTCTCTAGGCCCCAAGCTGTTTGACAAGCTTCATCTCTGGGCCTGGAGGGAGGCAGCAGCCTGTCAGGCTTGCCTACCATCACTGGCCCACGAGTAACCTGTGGGCTCAGAGTCAGGCTGCCTGGATCTTGAGTCCAGCTCCGTGTGTCTTTGCTGTGTGAACTTGGGCCTCAACTTCCTCATCGGTACAATGGCAGTAAGAATAGTACCTCCTTCGTAAGGTGGAGCATTCATGCCTCATTTAGCAGATATTCCCGAGTCAAGCGCTCACTCCTCCAGACAGAAGAGCTACCTCATGAACAAAACAGACAAATCACTACCCTTGTGATGGTGACCCTCTGGGGGTGGGGGGAGGGAGAATGTGACTTGTCATTTATAAAAATAAAAACACTCCACTAAGGAGAAGAATCAATGAAACAAGATGGGATTGGGAGGGAGACAAACCATAAGTGACTCTTAATCTCAGAAAACAAACTGAGGGTTGCTGGGGGGAGGGGGGTTGGGAGAAGGGGAGTGGGGTTATGGACATTGGGGAGGGTATGTGCTTTGGTGAGTGCTGTGAAGTGTGTAAACCTGGCGATTCACAGACCTACCTGTACCCCTGGGGATAAAAATATATGTTTATAAAAAATTAAAAATTAAAAAAAAAACCACTCCACTAAGTACTGCAAGAGTTATACGAGTCATTGTAGGCAAAGCATTCGAAACAGAGCCTGACACAGCTACGTTCAGTGAGCATCAGTATTCTTAATATTTTTCTAGCAAGGCCCATGGGATTACCTCCATAGTCAGGCTCCCAGAATCTGCACTGAGAATGCAGACCCTATCGGTGGGCCTCCTACTCCTAAGACGGGAGGGAGTTAAGCATATGTCCCTTATCTCTCCCTCCCGGCTTGCGGGTTGTGCTGCTGCCATCTCTACACTGATTGTACATTGGGGCTTTTGCAGCCCTGCTGGCCCCAGGAGCCCTTTCTATACCCACCACTGAATTACCATTTTGTTCCAGTTCACAAGAGCACCAGTGTAGGAACACCGCGGGCCAGATGGAATTTTGGAGACCCTGTCATTTGTTGGAAATTTTCTCTGGCTGCCCTTGTATTAACAGCCATATATTTGGCTCTCAGGCCTAGGACTGGGGCTGGGGTGGGAGAGGAATAGGTTTTGCTGCTTAAAAACTACAGCAAGTTTCTCTCCGGACCATTCTGTTCCAGCCTTCCAGAACATTCTACTCCCTGGCCGCTCAGAGGACAAGACACAACCCCAGAGAAAAGGGGGTGGTTGGTCTTCCAGACACACTCTTCCCCTCTTGTGACCAAACCTGTAATAACAGGGGAAACTGAGCTAATGAAGACATGAAGGGAAGAGTCCCCCTCACTCTTGCCTTAAGGTTGTATGGACTTCTCTAGGATAAGGCCTAGAGGAAAGTTGGTAAACTGGGATCACGGGCCAAACCTGGCCTACAGATGTGTTTTGCTTGGCCTGAAGTATTTTTAATAAATTTAAGCCAATCTTTAAAAACCAGGATATTTCGCATAAAAAATCCAGATTTCTGGCTTCCTGCAAAAAAAACCCCAGAAGTTCTAGCCACAGCTTGGGCCCATGTTCTCACATGGCTCGAGGAGAGTTCAGCTCTCTCTCAATGACATGCTCTCTACAGTTGACCACAGGCCCCAGCACTCCCTATTGTTTCCCAAAGCTGAGGAGGAAAGACATTTGCCTCTGGGATCTCACTAGCATAATGGTTTTTTCATAGAAGATAAACATTTCTTTGACCACAGCTCAACAAAATGTGAGAAAACACAGAGTCATTTTTCTTTCCCCACCATATCCAGCTTCTCCACTCACTATGCCAAAGGTCCAGGTTCCATCAACACTTTGGTTTGTACTTTTTGATCCAGAGCTGTACCATTCCATATAAGCACCACTGTCCGCATGTGACCGTTTATATTTAAATTAGTGGCAATTTGAAATTTCCATTCCTGATCCACTAGCCACATTTCAAGTGCTCAGGAACCTCCTGTGAGTAGTGGCTGTTATGATGGACAGCACGACATAGAGTATTTTCATCATCTTGGAAAGTTATATTGGACAGCTCTGGAAAGATTTAAATATAAGTTACAAGAGTACACCAGCCAGTCAAAACACCTCTTCAGGGGCGCCGGGGTGGCTCAGTGGGTTAAAGCCTCTGCCCAGGGTCCTGGGATCAAGCCCCTCATCGGGCTCGCTGCTCAGTGGGGAGAATGCTTCCCTCTCTCTCTGCCTGCCTCTCTGCCTACTTGTGATCTCTGTCTGTCAAATGAATAAATAAAATCTTTATTAAAAAAAAAAACAAACCTGTTGTGCTCATCCTCTGCATCTGCACTGGACACTGTGGGGAAGCTGCTGTCTTCCAGGTGTTCACAAACAAGGCAGAAAGCCGTAGGCAAGGACAAGAGACAGTGGGAAGTGCCCAGTTTTGCTACAAGAACCTGCTGAGGGCCCAAGAACGGGAGCAGGTCTCTGTTTCCGTGATACAAAGAAAATGCTCTGCTTGTCCATCACAGTGTGCTCTGGGCCCAGTTCCAGGCAGTCCTGTCAGAGGCTACCTGAAATGGGGACCCCCTGTTGCCCCAGAGATGCTGCTTTAGATATCTGGGACTGAGTCCCACATTTTTGAGGCTCCTTAAGCAAAACACACTCTGAAAGTCAAGTTGAGGGGCACCTGGGTGGTTCAGTGGGTTAAGCCTCTGCCTTCTGCTCAGGTCAGGATCCCAGAGTCCTGGGATTGAGCCCGCATGGGGCTCTCTGCTCAGCGGGGAGCCTGCTTCCCCCTCTCTCTCTGCCTGCCTCTCTGCCTAATTGTGATCTCTCTCTCCCTGTGTCTAATAGATGAATAAAACCTTTTAAAAAATTTTAAAAAGGGGTGCCTGGGTGGCTCAGTGGGTTAAAGCCTCTGCCTTCAGCTCAGGTCATGCTCAGAGTCCTGGGATTGAGCCCCCGCATCGGGCTCTCTGCTCAACAGGGAGCCTGCCTCCTCCTCTCTCTCTCTGCCTGCTTCTTTGCCTACTTGTGATCTCTGTTTGTCAAATAAATTAAAAAAATAATAATTAAAAAAAAAAAGAAAGGGCTACCTCTAAGTTGTGAACATTCTTCAGGAGGACCCTCCTTGAAGTCCTTCATGTCTATCAGTGTGTGACCCGGCCATCACTCAGCAGCAGTAATCTCTAAATTACTCTATTACTGATCTCTAAAACGGGTTTACACTAGCCTCAACAGTGTGAAGGGTGCCAAGGGTGAAGGATTCAATGAGGTAATAGACAAGAAAGCCACAAAGCCCAGTGCAAATGCATGTGGGTATAATATTAAGGGGAAATTATATTCTGACACCCAGCACACACTAGAAGTTTGTTGAAAACTATTTTTTAAGTGATCCTGGAGTAGAGGCTGAGGAAAGACCCTTTAGGTAAAGGGGGCTTTTGGCAAGCTCTCAAGATCAAATCACAGAGATGAATACCTACAGAGAAGCAGAGGTATTTTTAGTACCAAAGACTATTCGAGCCACCTAGTGAAGCCACGGATTCTTCTCAGGATGTTTTTTTAAAAATGTATAAAATAAAAAACATAGCTTTCCAAAGACAATTAATTATATTGAATACATTGTATTGTATCAGATATATTATATACTGAAATACAGTTATGAAAATACCCTAAAAAATAAATTTATGGTATAATAATTATAAGGACCTATTTTATATTTTTATATTTTAGCAAGAGGCTTTCACTGAGGTTAAACAAAAACCTTGTTGTTTAACCCTTAAACTGTCCCTGCTCCCCTTCCCCCAGGGGATTCACTTAAAAACAAGTCCCGGAAACCAGCTCCAGGTAACAAAGCCCAGATACAAGGGTGGGTCAGGCCAGGTGGAAACAGATCAGTGGGGGGTTGCATACTGTCTCCCTAGCTACCAAGGAGTATGGGCCCCCGCCCTTTGGGAGCCTTTTTGGCGCCAATCCTAATCAAGGTGTAATAGGCTGGGTCAAATGTCTACTAGGGTCAATTGTAACTCAATTGGTCACCTAGCATCACTGTGGAGTTTCCTGTGTGTGTTAAAATCTCATTGGTCACCTGTGCGTGGCCAGGCCCGACCGCATGGCCTTTGCCCTTAAAAGCCAGACTGTGAACCAGAAAGGTTGCCCTCTCTTGTAAGAAGTTCGTCCCCGAACATTCCGTTAGACTCTTGATGCTTGGCGCGAAATAAAGCTTTGCTTGACCTTCACTTTATATCAGTCTCGCTCCTTTAATCATGGACCCATTATTGGGGCATAACAATAATAATGTTTCTTCATTAATACACTAAATAATAAGATCTAACAATACCTCTAATAACAAATGGGACTTTCAAAGTCGAAGGAGTAAAGATTGTATTTCAAACTCTGTGTTTCCACTGTTATGATATAAAATACCTGTGATTCCTGGGGTGCCTGGGGGGCATAGTCAGTTAAGTGTTTTGGTTTCGGCTCAGGTTGTGATCTGGGGGTCATGAAATCAAGCCCCATATCAGGTTCCTTGGTCAGTGCAGAGTCTGCCTAAGACTCCCTGTCCTTCTCCCTCTGCCCCTCCCCACCGCCCTCACTCTCTTTTACTCTGAAATAAATAAATAAATCTTTAAAAAAATAAAATGAGGGGCGCCTGGGTGGTTCAGTAGGTGAAGCGTCTGTTTTCAGCTCAGGTCATGATCCCAGAGTCCTGGGATCGAGACTGGCATCAGGCTTTGTGAACAGTGGGGAACCTGCTTCTCCCTCTTCCTCTGCTCCTCCCCCTGCTTGTGCTCCCTTTCTCACTAACAAATAAAGAAAATCTTAAAAATAAATAAATAAATAAATAAATAAATAAATAAAAATAAAATGAAATATCTATGATATTTCATTCATTATTTCATTCATATGATATGTCATTCATTATTAAAGAAACACCGAATTTCCATGAGAGATGAGTGAAAATAAAAATATAAATTTTCGGGCGCCTGGGTAGCTCAGTGGGTTAAGCCGCTGCCTTCAGCTCAGGTCATGATCTCAGGGTCCTGGGATCGAGTCCCACATCGGGCTCTCTGCTCAGCAGGGAGACTGCTTCCCTTCCTCTCTCTCTGCCTGCCTCTCTGCCTACTTGTGATCTCTCTCTCTCTGTCAAATAAATAAATAAATAAATCTTAAAAAAAAAAAAAAAAAGATATAACTTTTCTTCAACCAAGCTGAAGTCTCCCCTGAATTTTACATATGGACTCCAGGTCAAGTGCCCTTGAATGGGCTCGTTTTTACCTCCACCATTCAGCTGTGTTTTTCTCTAGCTCACCAGTATTCAGATGGATCCACGTGACTGATAATGTAAGGGCCTACTTAGCCAGAGCGAGCGGTTTTGTTGTTTATGCAGTAAACTTAGATTGAACCTGCCCCTTCCCCCAAGAGGAAAGCACTTAGAAACAGAACTGGTGAAATACGGCCAAATAGCCCCCAATAACGGAGCACAGATACCAGGACATGTCAGGCTGGGCAGAGATAATGGAGCCCAGATACAAGGACGTGTCCGGCCAAGTGGAAACGTCCAATCAGTGAAAGCGCATGTATTACCTCCCTTGCCGCCAAGGATGAGCCATCCAGGTGGAGACATCCAATCAGGAAATCACCTCCCTAACCACCCAAAATTGTGGGCCCTGCCTTTTGGGCACCAATTCTGACCAGAGTGATAGGCTAGTTGAAATAACTACTATAGGGTGAATTGTAATTCAATTGGCCACCTGTGTGTGGCCAGGCTCAACCACATGACCTTTGCTCTATATGTTAGTCTGTGAGACTGGGAGGGGTCACCTCGTTGCAAGAGACGGCCCTGGCCGGTCAGTTTCATTCTCTATGCTTGGCGTGAAATAAAGCTTTGTTTGACCTTCGCTTTGTATCAGTCTCGTCCTTTTGTCCACGGACCCTTTCAATACCATGGAAGCCCCTTTAGAGCACATGTTCTCCAATTCTAAAACACCTTATGCATAGGAGCTAGGGTCCAAGGCTACCCCCAACTCCCGTTCCCCTTGATGCACTGAAGGGTCCTACTAACAATCTTAGAGGCTCAGCCTTGATGCATCTGTAGCCCTGTCTGTTGTCTGGGGACAGGTCCCATTAACTGAACACTTAGCACATGCTTATGACTACTGTACGAGTTGCTTTATGCTCAATAAAACATCGAACACACAACTTCAGAAGAGGACAGTGTTATCTTCGGGAGGAAACTGAGGCTGAGGGGTTAAAGTTTCAGTGACTTGCCCAAGGTTTGAATTTAGTTCTGATTCCAAACGGCCTTTTGAATGCTTCATGCTTTAAAACTATACCAAGGAAGCTACTGTGACAATTACACTTTAAGCCCATTCTCCCTGGGAGAGAGCACCAGTGCCCAGGACTGAACGCAGGTGAACAAGGAGCCAGGAGTCTTTCCTGACCCTCAGTGAGGTGACTACACAGAGAGGCATTGCCCATGCAGCCATCCACACCCCCTCCCCAACAGGAAATGAAGGGATTTTAACTAGCATTTCAAGAGAGAATGTTCTGGGGAAAAAGGGAATACAATAGCATCTTTGTAATTGCAATGGGATCTCTAGAGTGCCAGGAGAAGTGAGCATAGCTGGGGGGAGGAAGGGGAGGGACAGAACTTGGTGGCTGGCTGACTGAGCTGACTGGGACCAGGGCCTGCAGACAGTGGCCGGGTGTACGGGGAGGCCGAGAGGGAGGGCTCGTGCTGTCCAGGAGGCCACCCCTGCCGCCAGCCAGTCCCTGAGCTGGGGTCCAGCTCCCCCAGGAGGCACACTGGGCCTCTGTGTGGACAGACAACAGAGCCACTCTGTCCTAGAGAAAGAAGCCTGTGTGTCCTGCCCACCTAACTCAGAGCACAGGGATGGACATCTAGACAGCCCATTCAGTAGGCAGCCGGCCTCCAGTCCTCACACTGCCTGCAGTCTCCACCGCCAATGCATTCAGGCATCCCAGGCAGCACCACCCGGAGCCCCATCCCAACCTGGGTACAGCTTGAGCCCTTCAGTCCTCCCCGCCCCACCCCCCACCATGCTTCTTCCCTGTGGGTGGTTGTGGGTTATCACATTATCCTTGGGACTGGAGTTCACTCATCTCCTCTGGGGAAAAGAGTGAAGGGGGTTGTAGGTCCCATCTTTTTTGAGATTATGACCCTCTGATATTACAGATTTGACTATCGTTGGGTCTTCCATTCCCATCTCAAGCACGGCACCAAGCATGCTTCAAAGCAATTGTTTAAATTGTTTCCAGAACAACGAGGAGAGGCATGGCCTCTGCCCTCCCTTTATAGTCCAGATGGGAAGATGGCCCTGGACAACACTGCCCATCTTAGTACTTAGATGGATCATAGAAATGAGTGAAGGGGGTATATGCTGTTTGTTTATCTATATGAAGGAGTAGATTCATCTGGACAATCTCCTAGGAAATGCAAAAAATGAGAAAGGAGAAACAGAACTTCATAACAATCCTGCAATGCCTGGTGCATTGGAAGTGACCTCATAGCACTGGTGCAAAACCAGTCTGCACACAGGCAAGGCCAGTCGCTGGGTAAGCCGAGTCTGTTCTCAGCGGGAGCACAGGACTGACACAGGGCATCCGAAGCACTGAGAGGCAGCGGCAGGGGAAAACATCACGGCTCTGCCAGAGGGCAACTCACAGCTGACACCAGCTTGGGACACTGCACCTGCTAGTCCCAGAGCCCTGTGTCCCCCAAGTGCCATGATCACAGGCTGTGAGGAGCTCCTGTCTGGTCCTTCGCCAGTGCCCCTGCAAGGGGAAAGGGCCTCCATGGGGCTGGTCCTGTTTAGTCTCTGAACCTCCGTCCCCTTCTCTCGCATCCGTACATCTCTGGCTCTGACTCTTCTCCCTTTCTCTCACTTTCTCTCTCCCCTCTGATGTCTTCCACCATGCCGATAACATTTCTGAAAAAATCCCTACTCCACTTGGCTCTTACACATGGAACCATGAACCTGTTGCCTGAGCCAAGATGAAAGGATCTGAATTCTCCATGTGGTTCTGGAAGAGGTTGTTAGCTCATTGCAAGCAAACACCCTCGAAAGCCAAACAAAACCTGCCCACAAGTAAACAGCATGTGACACAGCCCCTTCCTACAGCCACTTAGCAGAAACCCAAACTAAAGCACATGGCAGGCGGGGAACTTGGAGGTAGAGCTGGGGGAACCACAGGCTGGCTGGCAGAGTGCACCAGCGACCACGGGCAAGGTGGCTGGGTAACATTAACACCACCCTACTCCTCTCTTATTGAGATTATCCCTAATCTATTGTTATGATAATAAGGGCAAAACCAATGTAGAAGATTAAGGGAAAAACATCAAACCCTTCCCTGTGACTCTTAAAAATATAACATAATAATCGATTTTATAGAATTAAAATGATTGGTATCATTTTTAAATAAGTCACTGCTATAGCATGATTACTTCTAAGTGTAAATAAAGGACACAGTAGGAGAAATAAAAATGAAAAGGAAGACAGACAGAGGTCTGTATACTCACATGCCTGAACAAGAAACAAGTCAATTTTGACCTGCCTAGATTCCCTATCTGAGGTTACTAAGAACTAGAGGTTCTCCTGCTCAATTACATGCCTCCCACCTGCTGCCTTCGGCCAGGCCAGTCACCAGGCCCATTCCCCCAACGCCATCATTTCCCAGATGCTCCCCTCCAGTCCTGCAGCCTCCCGCCCTGGAAAGCTGCTCTCTGAAATGCACACTCGCCCTAAGCCCTAACTCCCCCCCTAACTCCCCCGTGCTCAAAGGCAGTGTGAGGCTCCTAATGTTTGCTCACCCACCACTTCCCCTCCTCCCTCCCTTTCACTCCTAACACCACTGAATTCAAAACACCTCCTGGCTTCTATTAGTAGGCAACTCTAGGGCCACCAGGCTGGGCCTTGGGAATATAGCCAGATCCCACGCCACTTCGAAGAATACGTGTCTGTATCTGTCTGTGTGTGTTGGAGGTGGGGATCCCCACAGAGAAAGGCAGCCTGGGGATCACCCACAAACCACTGTTCTGTCCTCTCTTGTGGGCCAGATGGTCCTTAGGTGCAGACCTGGGTAGACACACCCAGATGATACAGAGGGGGGTATCCCCAAATGCCCCAGAAGGAAACACTTCCACAGTCGCATCAAAAAGGGATCCAAGCAAAGATAGCCCAGGTTGCTCACAGCAACTCGGGGCCTCAAGGAATCCTGATGTACTCTGGTGGGGAGAGAAAGCTGGGTCTCCTAGGTCTGTCCCGAGGGGGTTGTCAGCCTCTTGGGAGGCCCATGTGAAGCACATTTCTTTCACCAGCCCCTGAAACAGCTAAGGAACTCATTTCTTTGTGAGGCTTATTTCTCACACTCCCTCCCTACTGCTTTTTTGAACAAACCTCTGCTAGGGCTGGATAGGGCCAGTAGATTATTAAAAACCCTCTGCTCCCTGGCCAGCCCCATGCAGAGCCTGGCTCCTGTATGCAGCAGGTCAAGGGGGGTGCCCACAAGAGAGAGGGTATCAAATGCCCCACGGGCTCCAAGGGCTGGATGTCGTGGTTCCCAGTTCTGATTTCAAAACCAGTTTAACCTCTTTTCTTCAGCTGAGCCTGAGGAGCTTGGGCAAGGTGATCAGCTGGAGCACCCCAGCTTTAGACCTCCAGGGTCTGTGACTGAGTGGGGGCTGTCTTCTCACCCAGTGTTCAACAAGGGGGCCCAGAGCACACAAACAGGGCAAGTATCTCCCGCTGGCTGGGCACTTCCTTCTTAGTGAGAAGAAAGATTTAAAGGAGCAAGAGAACCATTTTAGAATACAATCTTTCTGCATGTGATCCATACTTCAAGGAGAGGCCCAGGAGCTCCCCACCCCCACCATTGGTAGTGAATGAAAAAATGCATCAGTGACTTCTTTACCATTGGTTTTAGGTTCTTACAAAAAGAAAACTTATTTTATGGGTCTTCTGCAAAGCCCTCATTCTTATAGCAACTTTGGGGTACCAAGTGTTATCACTTCCATGATGACATTTGCTCCTGATAATGGTCTATTATTACAACCCCAGGTTACAGAGGGGTCCAAAGCTCAGAGTACTGGAGTGCTTACCCAGAGCCATGCGGTGGGTAAGCATGGCACATGTCTGGCACAAACCTCCTTCTGATTTCAAACCCCATGCTTCTCCTTCACTCCAAGCTGTACCAAATGCCTCAAGGAGGGTACAGTGTCTATGATGAGACCTGTGTGGGGCAGGGGGTACAGTGTCCATGATGGGACCTGTGTGGGGCAGGTGGAAAGACTTAGGAGACCTGGGCTCTAACCCAGCTCTGAGTCACCGTGAGAAGATCACATCCTTCTCCGATTTTAGCTCCTTCTCCCCAAGATTCCCCTCTGTCTTAACTACCCGGGAATTTAGCTCTTGGTTTTTTTGAGAATAACTGACCCAATGTGGGTTCTCCTGGGATCCCCTTCCCTCCCTGTCTGCCTGTCTGCTGACATTCCCACAGCACAGAGTGAAGACAGACAAGAGGAAACACCTCCCACACCCACACTTTGGGCCATCGAAGGTAACTGCAGTAAAATCTATTATAAAGGGGCTGAAGCAATTTGTTCTTGTGAGCTTGTCTGATTTCCACTTAGCCAGGCACTCAAATCCCCATTTCTGTGGGTAATCAGAAGCTGGCCACATGCCACTGAACACAGCTCCCAAGTGGGAACCACATAAAGTCCACAAGCAGAGAGATGATTATTAAAATCATGGTACTGAGCATGAAAAGTGCGGCTATGAATATTTTTTGGAAATGCAGACATGGAACATACTTCGACAAAAAGTGAAGTAAAACAAATTGTACTATAAAATTGCATGTTCGGTATAATATCAACTCTTTACAATAATACTCAGAGACAGTAGGAGATATGCCAAAATGATACCCCATGGTTATGGACAGAGGTTGGCAGTATGATACACGATCAGGAAGAAAACTTTGTGTTTTTTAAAGAATCAGGAAGGAAACATTTTTTTTAAAAGTTGGCAATAATAGGGGCGCCTGGGTGGCTCAGTGGGTTAAGCCACTGCCTTCGGCTCAGGTCATGATCCCAGGGTCCTGGGATCGAGTCCCGCATCGGGCTCTCTGCTCAGCAGGGAGCCTGCTTCCTTCTCTCTCTCTCTGCCTGCCTCTCAGTGTACTTGTAATTTCTCTCTGTCAAATAAATAAATAAAATCTTTAAAAAAAAAAAAAAAAAAAGTTGGCAATAATAGTCTTAACTTCTTCTATCAATATTCTTTTTTTTTTTTTTAAGATTTTTTAATTGATTTGTTTGGGGGAGAGAGAGAGAGAGAGAATGAGCAGGGGGGAGGCACAGAAGGAGAGGGAGAAGCCAGCTCCCATCTGAGCAAGGAGCGCCACATGGGGCCCCATCCCAGGACCCTCAGCTCATGACCCAAGCCTTAGGCAGATGCTTAACTGACTGAGCCACCCAGGCTCTTTATCCAGGTTCTGAGTCTTGGCACACACCAAGTCTCCTGCCATGATTCTAAGTTATGGGCAAGTGTCCCAATCTTAGCTTCAGAAATGCACACACCAAGCCCTCTCAGAGAACCACATCCACTTAGGATGATCAAAAATACCCTCATGGGTCCTGAAGCTCAGTGTTCACTTTCGCAAAGTGACATCTAAGGATTCCAGATTTTTTAGCTTTATATTTCTAAGCCCGGGTTTCCCCGTTAATGTGCCTCGGATCAGTAACATGACAGTGTTAAGGAATTACTGGACGAAGACCATATTCAGACAAGCTGGGGTTCACGTCTCCATTTCAATGAATTAAGAGCGGTTTCTCTGTGGAATGATCCTGCAAGAGGGGCATATAGGATGTATCCTTTGCAGATCAAGTTCACCGACACCTTCTATTTTCTGACTATCTAAGGGGACAGGAGCTCGACAGATTGAGGAGCATCCAGGGAAGTGCAGTCCCTGTTCCCTCCGCCTTCTAACCCTGTGGTTCTCAGTCCCGGCTGCACACTGGGATCACCTGTGCAGCCTGAAAAACAAACCCCTCGGCCTGGGTCTGGTCTGGGGAGCAGTGAGAGCCAGGGTTGAGAACCACATCTTCCTTTCACTATCCTGAGGGCACCAGGAAGTCAACAACACCAGATTGGGCTCCAACCTCAGAATCATTCATGTATCATCCATTTTTGAAGCTAAATGGAACTTCTAAGGACATCTAGTTCAATCTCTCATTTTACAGAGGAAGAAACTGAAGTCCTCAATGATTCCCAGCCCCCCACCTCCTCTTATGCTGGTTCCAGTCGGTGCCCCGCAGTCCCTTGGGCCCCCCAGGCCTCTGGACCACAGGACCCTTCATTCAGCGGGAGTATCAAAGGAAACCTTCGGATCTCCAAGGCCATTTTGCTGCCAGAGGTTGCTTAACAGGCTGCCCCTCTCTCTGGCAAATGGACCCTGACACAAGTGAAATTCTGACTCAAGTCCTCTTCCTAACACCCCAGGACTGAGAACGAGAAGCCAGGAGACTGCAGGCTCATGAGGACAGAAAGCCCACACTGGCAGCAGAGCAAACACATCCATACACCCTTAGGCTGCTAGAGCAGGAGGCGGGCGCTTTTATCCCCTGTGCATTCCATCGCTATTGCAGGAGGGCTGAGATGCCGTCAGAGACATTTTTAAACTCAAGAGTGAAAAGAAGGGGCACCTGCACCCCAATGTTCATAGCAGCAGTGTCCACAATAGCCAAACTATGGAAGGAGCTGAGATGCCCTTCAACAGATGAATGTATAAAGAAGATATGGTCCATATACACAATGGAACATTACTCAGCCAGCAGAAAGGATGAATACCTACTATTCGCTTCGACATGGATGGAACTTTATGGGATTATGGTGAATGAAATAAGTCAAGCAGAGAAAGACAACTATCATATGGTTTCACTCATACGTGGAAACATAAGGAATATCGAGGAGGACCACAGGGGAAGGGAGGGAAAATCAGAGAAGAATGGGAAGAAATCAGAAAGGGAGACAAACCAGGACAGACTCTGGACTCCAGGAAACAAACTGAGGGTTACAGAAAGGAGGGAGTGGGGGATGGGGTAACCAGGTGATGGGTATTAAGGAGGGCACCTGTTGGGATGAGCACTGAGATTTAAACGCAACTAATGACTCACTGAACACTGCAACAAAAACTTATGTTGTACTATATGCTGGCTAACTGAACATAAAATAAATAAATAAATAAATAAATAAATAAATAAATAATAAAATCAGGAGACCCCTGCATACCCACTAAGGACCCTCTGGTTGATGGCTTTGGCCCCTATCCTCTTCTGACAATATTCTTGCTCCTGAACATGGAATTTTGTAGTTAAAAAAAAAAAATCACCATACTTTTCAGTTTCACATCCTGTACCTCTGATCACTCCCCTTTTTCAACCCTAAGATTCCATTATCTCTTTCTCTTTAGCAGCACTGAGAAAGACACACTATGAGAGAGGGTCCTAAGAAGGGAGGGTGAAACACACATAGCCTCTTGGTACCCTTCCTGCGCCCCCAGCTTGTGACCTCTGGTCCCCACAAGACCAGAATGAACACCTTTGCGCCCAAGGAACTATTCTCCTAGACACTCTCCATCCTACAGGAGAATCTCTACACATCCTTCTAAACTCCAGGCTCACAGCTAAGCTCCCAGAGAAGAATCTCAGTGAGCCCCAATCTGGCCTCTGTGACTTTCAGAGTGGGGAGAGGGAGCAGGTCACAGAAGCAGATGGAAGAGTCCTATAGGCTCCTTCAGAGTTCAAACTCATTCTGGTGTCTGACACCCTCCCCCTACACCACCCACCCAGCTTGGGACAGGGAACTGTAGGAACAGTGGGTGAGGGCTGCAGGTAACTTCTACCAGAAGCAGAGCTCAGCAGCAGCCAGTCCAGAGACAAGCCCCCTTTCTGAGGCTACATATAAGCCTGGTTCGTGCTCAAATGATCTAGCTTCCCTGCGTGTTGGTATCTTTGAGTTTTATCCATAAAAAGGCAACGGTTGGCAAGTTTTCCAACTTCCTGAAGAACGTCCCAGACCAACCAGCACTCCCACACCTGCCCGACGGTCCAGGAGATGGAGCCAGGCACTGGACCTTTTCCAGACCCAATTTATTTCTTTGTGAATTAAGGTTCAGCCAGGGTGTACAGGTCCATAATGAAAGCGCCCTCGGTCATCTCCTCCAAGGGAAGCAGCAAAGCTGATTGACCACTTCTTGCCCCCCACACTTCGTCCCAGGTGCAAAAATTAAGAGCCCCTGCGACCCCAAGCAAACTGTCAGAACAATTCTGGCTCCTGGAGGCTCTGTGCAGGCTCTGTACACCCAGAGCTGCGAGCACTTTCTGTGGCCACCTGTCTGGGTGCCCACCCGATCTGCCCACCCTACTGTCCCCTCTCGAGATTCCTACCATGTCCCCTGTGGTGGCTGGACCCGCTCCTCGGCGACCTCAGCTGGCTCTCCAGCTCATCCCACAGCCCCGGTGTCTGCCCCGTGCTCCGTGACTCTCCAAGGCTTCCCTGGACGCGGATTTCCCAGACCCAAGGTTCACAGCTCCCCAGCGGCCAAGTGGCCCCACAATTCCCGGGTATGCGGTGCGCTCAGGGATGCTCTGCAGGTGGGGTTGTTAGAGAACCACGGGGAATCTGCGTGTATAAGGTCTGCGGTTCTGCCAGAGCCTTCCCACAGCCTCAAGCCTCCCCGATCAGCCAGGGACTTCTGCACAGTTTGCGAAGTCCCTGCTGCGTGTCCCAGCCCAGCCTCCCCACTTCCCCGAAAGCGAAGGAGGGGGGGAACTCCTTTCACAATAAAAGCCCTGCCCCAGGCTTAGGCGGGCAGAGCCGCCTGGAGTAGTGGCCCAGGTGCTAGGAAGGAATGGGTCCCGCCTGCCAGGAGATGATCTGAGGTTGGGCCGCCAGCGCCGAGCTGGGTCTGGGCAGATCGCTCCGATCCCGCCTCTGAGGTGTGAGGGTGTTCGGTGAGTCCTGGGCAGTCGTGGGCGGGAGGAGGGATGGAGAAAGGGAAGGATGGGCCCTGGCTGGCCTGCTGAGGGTCGCCAAAACTGTTGCCCTCCCAAGCAAAGCCATAGAAAGATAAGTCTTTTCGCTGGCATCTCCTAACCTTATTTGGGCTCTGTCTCCAAGGGCGGTTGGGGAGAAAAATCCTTTTACCACTTAAGGTCAATCACAATGGACAAATTTTCCCCCACTGAGAATTAACCAGTGTTTAAGTCATTGGAGTAAGTGGCTGATACCGACCCCTCTGCTACGGATGCACAGAGTGTCTGTGTCCCCTGGGTCACCTATAGTAGGCAGGACCTGAGGATCTGTATGCTCCTTGCTGGAGAGAAGTCTGGGCTTAGAGTCTATAGTCCTGTAATTGGGGGCTGGCCCCTCTGTTCACAGCTGAGTGACATTTAATAGCTGAGTCACCTTCAACCAGTGCCTGGATGTCTTTGAGACCTATATCCCTCAGGATTCTTAATAGCCTATAGGCATGAAGGTAGAGGTGAGGGTAGTCAGAAGTAGCGTACCCTGAGAGAATCTGGGAACCAGGCTGACAAATTACTCTCTGAGGTTGAAATTAACAAGAATTGTCACTAGATGGACAGAAACCATCTCTCAGGAGTCACCTGCAAGAGAGTGCTTTGAGGTTGTCACTGATGACAGTACTTCTAAAGGAGAACAAATATCCAGAGATCTCTTTAAAGTGTGTAGGGGGATGGGGAGACAGACGGAAGGGAAAGTATTCCTTCAGTCATTATGTTCTGGATGCTTTCTGCAGGTGATTTCATTTCATCATTACAAACAATCCTAAGAGAGAAAATTTATTACCATCATTTTACAAACAAGGAAACTGAGGCATAGGGAGTGCAAGTGACTTTCCTAAAGCCAGAGAGTAAGTAGTTTTTAGCAAAACAAAAAGCCTATTCATTAGAACAGAAGAGGAAAAGGAAGAAATTGATAAACCAGGAACTGGAGGCAGGATGCTCCTTAGGAGCTCCTTAGGATATACTTAGTGCAAAAAATTGCAGCTTGCCTGGGATTAGGGTGTAAGAGAGTACAGAAGAATCTGAGCAAGTGATCATCGATCATCAATCATCGATCATCAATCATCGATCATCGAGCAAGTGCTGGATGAGGACGGGGTGGGGGGGGGGGGTGATCCTGCAGACTGGTTCATTCAGACATCAGTGTGGTCTTTTGGGTCCACTTTTCTGACTGCGACCCACATAAGATGTACATTTTATGCCGTGACCCTTCACACAAACATATATGTCTAAATGTCCCTAAAACCAAGTTTTATAAAACATTATTACATGTAACGCACTTTGATATCTTCTATTCTGTTACATTTCAATTATTCGTAATGGTAGTCTCAAATCATTATGTTTATTTCAGTAATATCCACGAGTAATTATGGTTTGAAAAACCACAACCCTGGAGAGTGGAGCAGACTTTTTTTTTTAAAATTAATGTTTTCAGAGGGTTTTGTGGTATTCTGCAGAATCTATCTGTTATGTATAAAAGGAATTTAAGAGACAGGGATTCTGTTGGCCAAGACTGAGAACACTGAACACAGTTAAATGGACTGTCCCTCCCCCGCTCTTTTTAGCAGTAGGACTCATCAGAAACGTCAATGCTAATGTGCATTGAGATTTCCTGAGAAAGTTGGAAAGTGCTCAGTTTTTTCCATGTTCACCGGGTGCTGAACTCTTTTTCTGGGGTCTCACAGGACATACTTGAGAAAAGCTGCTCTGGGACCTGGCCCAGGTTTCTGAATTGTCACCATAAGAACAGGAATCAAAGTCCTACGTTCTGAAGCCAGACTCCCAACATCAGCATCATTTTGTTCACAGGATACTCGGCTCAGCTAAGGAGGTGCCCAGACCGGAGTGTAGGAACTCCATTTTTAAGTGAACAACTGCAACTTTGTAACCCAGATTGAATGTGAGCACACATTTTCCAGGAATGACCACAGCTGGGTAAGCCGGTAAAACAGTTCTGGAACTGCCAAACTAGGACACACCTGGATCTGCAGTGCCTCCACCGGCCCTTCACGAGTCCTGCCTAGAAAAAGCAACTCCCCCTTCTCTACTACCTCCTGCTTCCTTCCGGGTCTGCAGGGCTATAATTAAGACCACTGGTCCACAATATCTTAGACTTAAACATTGACTTCCCTGATAACTTCCTCTTGCACACGGCCATGACCATGGCTGTGGCTCTGTAACTCAACAGGTCTGCAGGCCGACAATCTTTGACATGCACCTTTTTGTTTCCTGTCCCCCTGCTTCCTCACTCTCCATGCATTTTTTGCTGCATACTCTGTGTTTGGTGTTAATATCAAGAACAAGTAAGAGGTAGCACTGCATTGGAAAACTGGCTTTCTACTAAAACTAAATATACTTGTGCCCTGCAAAAGCAAATCCTAGACCTTGACCCAACAGAGGTACCTACACATATCAAATGCCATGTACATACAAGGAAGTTCATTAGCAGCAAATTGTTTGCAATGGTCACAAATAAGAAACAACCCAAATATCCATTCATAGTAGAAACAAGAAGATTGTGGTGTATTCACACAATGGAGTGTTTAACAGAAATGGCAATTCATGAACTACAGCCACGCACGAACATTCTGTAGAGGGAGAGAAGCCAGCCACAAAAATAGGCCTACATATGCTTTCATTTGTATGCAGCGCACAAACAGGCCATGCTGATTTCTGCTGTTAGAGGCCAGGTGAATGGTTACCCAGGGGAAAGTCATGACTGGGAAGAAGACCCGAAGAGGGCTTTTGTGGTGCTGTGAGTGTTTTGTCTGTCAATCTGGCTACTAATTTGAATACCAATTTCATCAATGCAGATGAAAACGAACTGAGCCGTTAATATACTTAGGATATGTGCACCTTTTTGTATGTATGTTAACCTTCAATGAAAAGCTATATGGAACAAAAAACTAGCACATCGGGCGCCTGGGTGGCTCAGTGGGTTGAAGCCTCTGCCTTCAGCTCCGGTAATGATCCCGTGGTCCTGGGATCGGTGCATCTGCATCGGGCTCTCTGCTCAGCAGGGAGCCTGCTTCCTCCTCTCTGGGTGCCTCCCTCTCTGCCTACTTGTGATCTCTATCTGTCAAATAAATAAATAAAATCTTAAAAAAAACAAAAAACAAAAACCGAGCACATCCTGTCTCTAGCTTCAAAGGACTCACAATCTAGCCCAAAATACTCCAAACATTTTTAAGTTACTTGCCTCGGTAGCAGTAAGTTTTTGAGTGTATTCCCCAATATGTACATTACATATTTATAAGTTACTTAAGTGTACCTCCTTATTTTATAAAAATGTTTCTTTCCACACACTCACACACACTGTACCCACATGTATGTAACAATGGCGCTCTTGGTCATGCAGAGCTCGCTAATGAAAGGAAGATTTTGCAAGGCTGTGTTTTGAAGAAGCTGAATTATGGTAGCTACTAGAGCTATTTACAAGCATATAGAACCCCATCTTTCAGACAATGAATAGGATGTATGTCCCTGCCCTTTGAGGTTTGCTGGGGTCTTGTGACCAGCTTTGGCCAATGAGATTAAGTAGAAGAGCCATCGCTTCTGGGTGGAGGCTATAAAATCCAGCCCATGACTGGCCATGCTCCTTCTCTTTTGCAGTGACTTAAAATCTTCTGTCAAGAAGGAGCCTCCAGGGGTGCCTGGGTGGCTCAGTGGGTTAAGCTTCTGCCTTGGCTCAGGGTGCTGGGATGGAGCCCCACATCAGGCTCTCTGCCCAGTGGGGAACCTTTCTCTGCTGTCTCTCTGCCTACTTGTGATCTCTGTCTGTCAAATAAATAAGTAATATCTTAAAAAAATAAAGAAGGAGCCTCCATCAGACTGGACTTCTGGGGACCATGATGAGCAAAGCCTCCACAAGACCTCACTGGATGTGAGAGTGAATGAGAACAACTTTGTGTGTTTAACCATCAAGATTCAAAAACTGTTCCTATAGCATAACTCAATCCATCCTAATCACGTGAATAAAATTACTTTTGAGAAGGCTTGCTTGAGAATAACCATAAATTGTCCTCTGTTCAGAATCTTCCAGAAGCTTCACATCCCTTTCAGAGTAAAAAAAAATCCCAAGTCTTGCAGGAGCCTTACAAGTCCTTCCACACTCCTCTTGTCTGTCTTCACCACCTGCACTCTCTCACTGCCTATGCTCCAGGAGACACTCTTTCTTACTATTTCTTGCATACTCCAGGCACTACGGCACCTCAGGACATTTGCACTTACCATTCCCTCTGACTGAAATACCCTGTGTTGATGCTGGCGAGGATGCAGAGAAAGGGGAACACTCCCACGCTATTGGTGGGAATGCAAGTTGGTGCAACCACTCTTGGAAAACAGCGTGGAGGTTCCTCAAAAAGTTGAAAATAGAGCTACTCTATGACCCAGCAATTGCACTACTGGGTATTTACCCTAAAGATACAAATGTAGTGATCCGAAGGGGCGCGTGCACCCGAATGTTTATAGCAGCAATGTCCACAATAGCCAAACTATGGAAAGAACCTAGATGTCCATCAACAGATGAATGGATAAAGAAGATGTGGTATATATACACAATGGAATACTATGCAGCCATCAAAAGAAATGAAATCTTGCCATTTGCGACAATGTGGATGGAACTAGAGGGTATTATGCTTAATGAAATAAGTCAATCGGAGAAAGACAACTATCATATGATCTCCCTGATATGAGGAAGTAGAAATGCAATGTGGGGGGTTTGGGGGATAGGAAAAGAATAAATGAAACAAGATGGGATCAGGAGGGAGACAAACCTTAAGAGACTCTTAATCTCACAAAACAAACTGAGGGTTGCTGGGGGGAGGGGTGTAGGGAGAGGGTGGTAGGGTTATGGACATTGGGGAGGGTATGTGCTATGGTGAGTGCTGTGAAGTGTGTAAACCTGGCGATTCACAGACCTGTGCCCCTGGGGCTAATAATACATTATATGTTAATTTTAAAAATCTTAAAAAAAAAAAAAAAAGAAATACCCTGTGTTTTCCTTCATCTCCTTCATGTCTTTGCTCAAGCGTCACCACCTCAGTGAAGCCTTCCCTGACTGCTGTATTTAAGACTGACTACATACTTCACCCCACTTTGGTTTTATCTTGTGATTCTTTTTCTGAGCTTGACACCTGTTGGATGCTATGTTAAGAGAGTTTTTAAATTTAGATAGTCAATAAACTCCTCTTCTCTAGAAAAGAGTACTACTCTTTACTTTCTTTCGGAATTTAAGTCGCTTGGCAGTTGACTGCTCCCAGGATGCTGGCAGGGCCTCTGATTACACAGTGGACCTTGCAAGTAGTAAACATTCAGCTGTGACAGGTTGGCGTTAGTGAGGAATATTTTACTATTTCTACGGGAGTCTATCTTTCCCTTCACCAGTTCTAAGGAATCAGATTTCCAATTTGCCCTAATGATGTTTTAGGTTTCTTGTAAATTTGTAACCCAGGCAGTTGCCCAACTGGTTCATTCTTTATTCTCGTTCCTTGTCTGGCTCTATCCCAGACTTATTAAATCAAAATTTCCAAGGCTTGAGAATCTGGTTTTTTGTTTGTTTGTATGTTTGTTTAAAGCACCATACCTAATTCTAAAGCACAGTTAGGGCCGAGAACTGCTAAGCTAACAGTTCCTCCTCCTTGGTTCTCATGTCCAAATGGCCATTTGAAATGACCCTGGAACTTCTTTCCTTCTACCCATTCTCACTGCAACTTCTTGGCCCAAACTTTTGTCTCATTCACGATACTCTTGGAGGGACCCCTGAACCAGTGTCCCAGGCTCTCCTTTTACTTCCTCTAATCTATCCTGCACATCCTAGCTGAAATGTGGACTTGCCACTGGCTTGTTCCATAACTGTCAGGATTAAATGCAAATTCCTCAGCATGGCTTTCAACGTCCTTCAAAGCTTGACTCCTAAATACCTCTAGAGGCATCTTACACATTTCTTAACCTTCTAAGTGGTCTCCTCCTCTCAAAGCCTTTTCTGACATGACATACCTCCAACTGTGACCCCTTCATTCCCACCCCTACATCTTCTCTATCCTGAAGACTCAATACAGCATGACTCCTGAAGTTACTCTATTGCAAATATGATCTTGTTAGTCTCTCTCATGGACCTTGAGCTCCCTAGAGGAAGGGTCCATCCTGGGGCCTTCTGCCTCCATTTGCCTAGGAGTAAGTAACTATTCAATAATGCTTCTAAATGAAAGAATAAGAGAGAAGACCTGGGCTCAATTCTGAAGCTACTGCTCACAAAGCCTGGGTACCCAGGAAAGCAACTTCCTCCTGCTGGCTTCCAGGTTCCTTCTTTGACAAATAAGGACCCTCATCCCTGTCCAGCCCCACTTCCTGGGCTCCTGCAACCATGTAACATGTCCACATAAGTTACATTATCCAAACATTACCTGTCTCATGGTAAACTCTGAAAAACATTTGTTTAATCCATGAATGAATAAATGAGAAACTTCCTTTGCAGCAGAAAATGTTAGCATCCAATTTACCTTCTCTCTTTTCATTCATGGAATCCCTAGCTTTTAGGGGGCAGCAGTGTACTCAGCCCCTCAAAATTATGTTTCATATCCTCCCTTGCAGAAGGGGACAGCCACTGAGAAATAAATGGAAGTCAGTGAGTGGGGTCCCTTAGGTTACTATTTAGCAAATGTTCATTTCACTTCCTTCTACTGTGAGCAGAGCATGTATATTTGCTCCAGTGTTGCTGGCCTTGGCCATGGACGTACTTTGACCACTAAAATGTAAGCAAACAGAGGCACTGTATATAGTATGCAATATCACATGGCTTTCATTCTGGTGATTCACCATATAAAGAACAAGCCCTGGGTAGCCCCTACCCTCCAGTCTCAGCCCCAAAACAAGACACGTGGGACAGACCCAAGGCTCACTCACTGCCTGGAACCAAGCCCAGCCAACCCACAGGCATGAGAACAAATGCTTATGGTTGGAAGCCACTGAGTTTTGGATAGGTTTGTTCCAGAGCATTATTGTGATAAAATTTGAGTGATATAGGTAGGATGGTTAAGCTTTTAGAGAGCCAAACCAGGACAAAAGGGTTGCCAGCCACCCCCCCCCAAAAAGAAAAAAAAGTGCCATGTTATACTCTCCAAATCCCATAATAATAAAATATATAACAAATTATTATAAATGTGTTATCACTTCAGCATAAAAATATGGAAATTGTTGTTCTTTAAAAATTATGTATTATTCTGTATCATTTACTTTTGTTTCATCAATGCTATTTTTTCTGACATTTAATATCTCACTTTTGCATATAACAATAAAAAATGATACCCCAATTTGCATAGCCAAAGCCAATCTCTGTCTGCAAGCTCTTACGATCATGAGAGAACTGCTGCTTTGTGAACTTCTTTTCGAATCTGCAGTCAATGTCTTTAACATGGTGGAGAATTCTTTGCCAAACTCAAGCAGAATAAAAATCTTGGCACTGTGGGCTCAGACAGAGCATCTGTGATGCTTGGCAACACAGCTGGTTTTGCTGGTTTCATGAAGAAACATGCTTCTCATCTCAACATCCAGTGGTGTCACCTGGTATCAATGACTCTGCCAGCCATCCTGAAAACATTCTGTCTGTTTCTATGAATGTTGTTAAACCTCCTGAGAGTCTTTCAAGAGGTTTTGTCAAGAAACGGAAGTATAAGAGTAAGTTCATTGCTGCAGTAGACATTAACTAGCTCTCCAGAGGAACTGTCTGAAACATTTGGTTGACTTTCAAATGCAAGTTCTTCCCAAAGAAAACAAAAACATTGATTGAAAGAGATATCTACACCCCTCCGTTTACTGCAGCATTATTTGTAATAGTCGTGATATGGAAGCAACCCAAGTGTCTATCCACAGATGGATGGATAAGTAAGATATGTATACACACACACAGAGGAATACTCTCAGCCATACAAAAGAATGTAATCTTGCCATTTGCAACAACATGGATGGACCTAGAGGGTATTACGCTAAGTGAAATAAGTCAGACTGAGAAAGACAAATATCATATGCTTGCTTTCACTCATATGTAGAATTTAAGAAACAAAACAAACAAAGGAAAACAGAGACAAATAAAAAACTAGATTCTTAAATACAGAGAACAAATTGGTGGTTGCCAGAGGGGAGTGAGATAGGGCATGGGTAAAATGTATAAAGGGAGGAGCACTTATTGTATAGAATTGCTGAATCATTATGTTGTAGAGCTGAAGCTAATATAACACTGTGAACTATACTTCAATTTTTTTTTTAAAAGATTTTATTTATTTATTTGACAGAGAGAAATCACAAGTAGATGGAGAGGCAGGCAGAGAGAGAGAGAGGGAAGCAGGCTCTCTGCTGAGCAGAGAGCCCGATGCGGGACTCGATCCCAGGACTCCGAGACCATGACCTGAGCCGAAGGCAGCGGCTTAACCCACTGAGCCACCCAGGCACCCTATACTTCAATTTAAACAATTAAATGGAGGGGCGCCTGGGTGGCTCAGTGGGTTGAAACCTCCACCTTTGGCTCGAGTCATGATCTCAGGGTCTTGGGATCGAGTCCTGTGTCGGGCTCTCTGCTCAGCAGGGAGCCTGCTTCCTCCTCTCTCTCTGCCTGCCTCGCTGCCTACTTGTGATCTCTGTGTCAAATAAATAAATAAAAATCTTTAAAAAAATTTTTAAAAAATTAAATGGAAGACTTATCTAGATAATTTGGTAAGAATATCCATCAAGTAAAGCAAACTATGAATGGACTCTTTCTTGTTAGGTTAGCCTAATAATTAAATTTTCTTTGCTTCACAATTGCTTTTATTTAAACAAAACAATAATAGGACTAGTTAGCAAGAGTAACTTGTAGTAATGAAAATTATGTGTGAGAAAAATGTAATAGTATTTTATATATCTCCTTTTCTCTTTTGATATAGCTACTTATTTAAAATCTTTATGGCTACTTACATAGACTATATTATTATATATTCTTAAGCTACATAAGTGTAAGACTTTAAGAGAACATAAATGCAATAGGACTAGTTAAATAGATACATATATTTAATAAAAAATAACAATACATGTCTTTCTGTCCCATGATAAAATAGGATATTTTTTACTTTTCCTGTCTCCTTTCTCAATGGCAGCCCAAAGAGTTAAGATCATCAGTATCACATTTTCATCCTTATTTATCTAGTGTTCCAGGTACATGCAACAAGGTAAGTATTGATTATTTCAGCAGATATTAAGGTTTATTGCCTTCTCACCATGACAGATCTTTGAGAGAATGTAATAACAAGTATCACTCCATTATTGATGTTTGATTGCTGACAGCTTTTAAGCCCCATCCTTTCCTCTTCTCCTATTGCCCCATACCTGGACAGACCTACAGACCCTGCAGGCTCCCTTCTTGGTACCCGTGAGAAGTCCATTCTATGCAAAACAAGATGAAGTAAGCGGACTACATACCCTCACCCCAACTCTACTCCCCACACAAAAAAGAATATCCAAATGGCCAATAAGCATATGAAAATCGTACTCCACCTCATTAGTCATTAGAGAAACATAAATTAAAACCACTGAGCTACCTCTACACTGCCACCAGTGTATGGCTACTATTTAAAAACACTAAGGAGGAAGAGAACACAGAACAAAGACTCTCAAACATTGCTGGAAACAGTATAAATCATTCTGACTCTTGTAAGCTTTTGGCAGTACCCACTAAAGCTAAACATATGCCCAACCTAAGAGGCTACAATCCCACCCATATAGTAATTAATTAATTAATACAAATTTATATAAATATTGATCAATCGGTTGATCTATAGATAGGTATTCAAGAGACATGAGGGAATAGGGCAACCAAAAACATCTAAAACAATGTTCCTAGTAGGTTTATTCACAATAGCACCAAATCTGAGACCACCTAAATATCCATCAACCTGTGGTATAGTCAGTTAATTGAATAATACTCAGCAATTTTAAAAGCCTCTGGTATATGCAACAAGGATAAAATCTCACAGACAAAATGTGGTGAAGACATCTAAACATTAAAACATTAAAAAGTACATACTAAATGATTTTACTTGTATGGAGAACAGAGAACCCCGACTTAAAGTCATAGAAACCATTAGAATGGTTAACCCTTGGGAGGAGGTTGACCAATAAGAACTACAAGGCAGCCTCTGTGCCATCCGAATCTGGGTGGTGGGCATAATCTGTCTCATGGTTTGTGTCCACTGAAGATTACCTTGCTATTCTCAAGCCTGCTTTTCCTCACTTAGCATGTCAACAAAAGTAGCTCTGTTTTATCTGTTTTAAGTTGCTGTCACCTTTTTTTAATGAATCATAATTTTAGGAATCTTATCTCTCTAAGTAAATTACAAATATTACAGGTGTGGGAACTTTGTCTCACAAATCACATGAAGAAAGAGAACTTGGACCTGTGGAGATAGTCAAACCTAGGTTTAAAGCTGAATTTTGTCACTGATGGCTGTGTAACCTTGGACCAAAAAATGAACCCATCTGGCCTCAGTTTTCCCATCTTTCAAATGGGGATAATGCTTCCCCATTGTCTGTGAAGTTTGTTAGCCAATCTTAAACAATGAATGGAAGGAACTTAATCCTAATAGGTGCTCATCAAAAGACAGATTCTCTTTTCCCCCCAGATTTATTCATTTATTTTAGAAAGAGAGAGAGCATGCAAGCGGTAGGGGGAGAGGGAGAGAGAGAGAGAGAGAGAATCTCAAGCAGACTTCCTGATGAGAATGAAGTATGAGGCCGGGCTCAACCTCACAACACTGAGATCATGACCTGGGTGGAAATCCAGCTCTTGGTTTAACTGGTGGAGCCACCAGGCGCCCCTCCAATGATAGCTTTCTTCTCTTCCACACTCACTAAGGCCAAGCTCAGAGAGCCCTCAGTCACACAACAATGATTCTCTTACCTTGTTCTTGTACCCAAGCGGCAATGTAGAGAATGAATGAAGGGCAGCATCAGCTCAACATACTTCCTAATGCCAACACTTCTTTCAAGTTCAGGAGGTACTGTTTAGTTGAACACGCCATTTAAGATCTGAAGATGAATTCTGAGGACTCATAGTAATGGGTATCCCGAATTTCTCTCATCAGTCATGGACAGCAATCCCCTCAAAAGGAATGAAAAGGAGGCAATGCACTGAGCCTCAAGGCAGGCAGGCAGGATTTGACACATCCAGGCTAGTTCCTAAATCAAAAGTAAGAGAGATATGTTTTAAGTAATGAGGATCTGAAGAAGTGAAATAGTTCTAGTCTATGCTTAATTTTCCATGTGGAAGCTGTTCTATGCCCTGGTTCAGTCTTGGTGTTTTCCTAGCTACGGTGTAATATCCTAGTCTCACAAGGGTGGAGACAGAACTCAGACAAATACAGGGCAATGAGTACAACTGATCCTACAATCTGTACTTCACTGAGGAGACTTGTAGCTGTGTGCTCAAGGTGTCTTTGGGGCCTCCTACCTTCTAACAGACTCTAATTCAACCAACCCCTTGCCATGGGCATCTCACAAATCTTATCCTGAGCAAGACCCACCCCACTGTTTTTCACCACCAGCCAATCTTCCAGTATGATATTCACGAAACTACATTTCTTACCAGAGTCCTTGCTTTCCCCCAAAGATGGTTGCCTTTCTTCTTGTGGTTTTCCTGAGCAATATGAGGGCAGGTGCCATGACTAACTCATTCACAGGTGTAATCCTAGTACGGAGAATGAGCTTAGTAAATGTTTCCTGGGTGAACTAATGTTAAAGTGATAGAACTGTCCAATATATACCATATATACTGATTGCTGAAATCTCTTCACTCACTCACTCCTTGATTCAATATTTATTAAGTATCTCCTATGTGCCAAAAACTGTGTAAGGGGCCAGGGTGACATGGCCTTTGCCCACGAGGATCTCCAGAGGAGAGAGAGGGTGTGTGGAAGTGAGTAATATGACTAGAGCTATGAAAATAAATGAGCGGGCTGCTCTGGACACCTGGAGGAGGAAGAATTAAAACTGCTTGAATAGATGAGCTAATGCTTCCAGGGCTTGCGGCCAGCTGAGTGTTTTAGATGAGTAGCAGTTCTCCAGGTAAGCAATGGGGGAAGGGGAGGCATTCTTGTCAAAGGGAACTGAGTGATGTGCATGGGGTTGGATCTGGACTTCGCAGAGCAGAAAATAGGGTGTGTGTTAGATCTGAAGGACACAAAAGGCCCATCTGCACATGGGCACCATTGGGAGGCATGGCAGGAAGTGATAGGGAGAGGCCTTCAAAACTTTCTGCCCAAAGTAATTTCTTTCTTGGCAATTGAGAATATTTGAAAACATTGTCAAAATAACGGCCTCTTTTCCTCCTCCTGGCCATCTTTTGGCAACTATGCCTTCCTGACCCTTCCTCTATCTCCTCTAATTTCTAACCAACTTGCAACTTTCCCTTCCTCAGTCTCAGATTCCCAGCAAGAGGCAACAGGAAAGTATTGCTGCCCCAGGTTAAGAGGGGGAAAAAAGACCCAGAGCACACTATTTCAGGACTATTTCAGGAACACAGCAGTGTGTGGGGTCTGCCCACCCATCTAAACATAATACTGCCTATCCAGACCCACGAGGCCCTAGACACACCTGGAAATAAAGCCTCAAAGTTTAGTAAGCAAATAAGCAAAAATGGACAAGTCCAAAAACACAGTATGAAATTTTAAAATATGCAATCTCGATAACTGGCAAAACAGACAAATAATAGTCATGGTATGCTCTACATCTGAAACTAATGATGTACTATATGTTAGCTAATTGAATTTAAATAAAATTTTTAAAAGTAAATAAAAGTTAGAATGGCCAAAATTAACAAGACAGGAAACAACATGTGTTGGAGAGGATGTGGAGAAAGGGGAACCCTCCTACACTGTTGGTGGGAATGCAAGTTGGTGCAGCCACTTTGGAAAATTGTGTGGAGATTCCTCAAGAAATTAAAAATAGAGCTTCCCTATGACTCTGCCATTGCACTACTGGGTATTTACCCCAAAGATACAGATGTAGTGAAAAGAAGGGCCATATGTACCCCAATGTTTATAGCAGCAATGGCCACAGTCTCCAAACTGTGGAAAGAACCAAGATGCCCTTCAACGGACGAATGGATAAGGAAGATGTGGTCCATATACACTATGGAGTATTATGCCTCCATCAGAAAGGACGAATACCCAACTTTTGTAGCAACATGGACGGGACTGGAAGAGATTATGCTGAGTGAAATAAGTCAACCAGAGAGAGTCAAGTATCATATGGTTTCACTTATTTGAGGAGCATAACAAATAGCATGGAGGACATGGGGAATTAGAGAGGAGAAGGGAGTTGGGGGAAATTGGAAGGGGAGGTGAACCATGAGAGACTATGGACTCTGAAAAACAATCTGAGAGGTTTGAAGTGGCAGGGGGGTGGGAGGTTGGGGGAACCAGGTTGTGGGTATTAGAGAGGGCACGGATTGCATGGAGCACTGGGTGTGGTGCAAAAAACAATGAATACTGTTACGCTGAAAAAAATAAATAAATTTTTTAAAAAAGTAAATAAAATACTTGAAGAACACAAAAACAAATTTGGCCTAATGGATCTCTATATAAAACTGCACCTAGTAATCATAAAATGAATGTTCATTTAAAGTCCAGAACATTTCCCAAAATTGGGTACCCATCACGCACTATCAACGTATTTCAAAGGACTGAAATCATACAGATATAATCTTTGACAACTATTCAACCAAGCTAGCAATCAGTAACAAAAAATAACTTAAAAATCCTCATGTGTTTGGAAATTAAGGAATGTACTTTTAAATAATTCACGAGCCAAAGAATATATCACAATATAAATTGGAAGCATATTTTGAACTTAATAAAGTAGAAATGAAAGTAGAGAAATCTCTAGAGGTTGAATAACAATGAGTTTTCATATACTGCTTTAAAGATCTTAAATTCTTAGCAAAACATTAGAACTCAGGGGATTGAAAGGCACATTGTGTAAAAACAAACTTTTCACAATAGGAATTAAAATTAGCAAACCTATACAGAAATACATGCAGCCTTACTTATTATAGTAACAAAATACAGAAAATATAAATAAAAAGGAAACAAGTCACATTTTATGTCAATTAAATTTAAAGTATTTTAAAAATTATAATACCTACTGCTGGTAATTATTTTTTATAATTTGCATATTATAAATATGCGAGTTTTATGTTTATACATTTCTATTAGCACAGTAAATTAGTACAATCTTTTAAAGAATATGAAAAAATGTTTTTAAAACATAAAAATGATTATATCCTTGGGTTTAGCTAATCTCATTCCTGAGAATTTATTCCATGGAAATCATTCAAAAGAAGGAAGGAAAAAACCTATATTCATGGCACTGTTGAGAGTAACACCACTTACAAAGCTCACAAATAGAAATTTCTTAATGCTCATTAATGAATTTTAATAAAAATGAACCACCACCTACTGGATGGATGCTAGAGAGGGAAATATGATTAAGACATTGTCTCTACCCTAAAAACATTCACAACTTGGAGAGCGGAATAAGAAGGGTACACTCACTAAATGACAAACAGTAATTATGAAGAGTATATATACCTGGGAAAGAGAAAAGTGCTTAAGACAACAATCATGGAAGAAAAGCACAGCATAATCTTCTACTTGTTTTGTTCAATTATATATGCATATGGACAAGGGCTAATGATGAATATAGATAAATAAAAATGAGATCGGGAGGTACATTTTTCTTTACATTTCACTTAAAATAGTTATAATGCATTTGCACAGCAGTGTATTAACTTTTTAAACTCTCCTATGGTAATACTCATAATGCATGAACAAACCTTTATGTAGGCTCAGCCTACATAATAACAGTCTCATAATCAAACGGAAGTGAGACCCAAGTGTATCGTTTACAATTAATGCAATTTTTAGCTAGTGCAGTCCTTTACTACAGGTTGTCTGAGAAGCACTAGTTTAACCTCTTAACTAAAATTTTCCAGAGCTGACCCAGAAAAACTTATAATACGGGTTAGCTATCTCTTTGACTTTGGCTATCATCTCCTTGGCACATTTGCCTATTTCAACAGTTGGCTTTGCTACATACACAGTCAGATCCTTACATATATTTTCATTTATGTACCATCGGTTTCCAACCAACACTGTTCTCCATAACCTTCCTCCTCATCCCCAGGCTATGATCAAGGCTGCAGCTGCTTTCCCCAATCCTTCTTTCTCTTACTCCCATTATTTTCTGTAATTGTTCAACTCTGCACCAGAAATGCCCTTGAGCAAGATCTTCAGCTGCTCCCAGGGAAGGTAGACAGAGACTGTGATTGGCCCTGCCGTAGGATCAAGGAAGTTCTTTCAGTGGCATGAGTCCAGAAGTAGGGAAAAGAGAGAAGTTTGGGGACCCTGACTTCAAAGATCCTAGCTTGGGGCACAAAGAACCAACAGGGGTAGATGAATAAAGGAGATGGTACCACCACGATCATATGCAAGGGTTCTGGAGTCTCACTTTCTGGGTTTCAATTCCAACTTATCAATAAATCCCAATGCATTCACCTATGAACTGGTGGCAATAATAACCCTTTACCTCACAGAACAATTATAAAATTGAGATCAAGCCTACAAATCCATAACATAGTACCTGGTTCTTGGTAAGTGCTCAATAAATGGAAGTATAACTATTATTATTTCAGTTATTGCTGAGAAGAGGACTTCCTGCATAGCCCTATTCTCCAGAAAAGGCCCTCTACTCACATAAGTATCATATCATCATATGGGTCTCAATAGGAAAGGGTAGGGCATGCTAGCAATTTGTTCTGAGCATTCCCCAAACATGTCCTCTCACCTGCCCTTCGCCTGTTACGCACTACACCCCACAACGATACTCAGGTCTACCAATGGCAGGCAGAGTTGCTGATTCCATCACAAATGGACACCTGATATGTCAGCCATATAACCAAAGGGGCCACTCCAAGGAAGCTCCCAAACTTAACCCCAGTTCAGCCACCTCTGCCTTGACTCAATCTCTAAAGTAGCCTTTCTTCACAGCACCCCCTTCACAACACACTCACAGCTCATTTAAGAGCATATCTTTACCGACAATGTGGGAGATGCAAATTACACAGCTCAAATAAAACACAATAACATGATCGCAATCAGCACACGTGTTATACAAGAAGAGCCCTCAATGGTTGCAATCATCCCTCTGAAAATTGTACTCTGCGGCCCAGCTTCTAACTCCTGACTCTCTATCTAGTTACACTTCTTCCCTTTCCAAGGTCTCAGAGATTTCCCATTAGACTCCAGGGTCCCAGGAGAAGTAATGACTTTCCCTTAAGGTATTCTGACCACAGGATTGACAATTTTCCTCACTGCTTGGCCCACTAACCTGACAGGCTCTTGATTTTATCCATAAAGATACAGTCTAACACCTTGCAACCAGTTTGTGGACTGGTGGTCAACCATGAACTGTTTCTTACAGGCCCACAAGTGCGGAAATTGAGAATAAATGTTTTAAAAAGAATATAGCAATCTGGGTGCCTGGGTGGCTCAGTGGGTTAAGCTGCTGCCTTCAATCTCAGGTCGTGATCTCAGGATCCTGGGATCTAGTCCCGCGTCGGGCTCTCTGCTCAAGAGGGAGCCTGCTTCCCTCTCTCTCTCTCTGCCTGCCTCTCTGTCTACTGTGATCTCTCTCTTGTCAAATAAATAAAATCTTAAAAAAAAAAAAAGAATATAGCAATCTGACAGAGCCAAGATATCCAAGCATATGATCAGTCATCTCATACAGAATTTATACCAGATCTGAAGTCATAAAATGAATCGCATGTCACATAAGTTGTGTCATTAGTCATGTGCCACCACAGAAACATTGATTTGTCAGTGTAAGACTGTCAGAGGAGCTGGAGAACTAATCCTTTACTACCTGTTGTCTGTGTTGTCTGAGAAGCACTAGTTTAACCTTGTAACTAAAATTTTCCAGAGCTGACCCAGAAAAGCTTATAATACTGGTTAGCTATCTCTTTGACTTCACGAAAACTGTTTCAAATACATGAATGCCCAGGAGAGAAGGCAGAAACACAGCACAACTATCTTTTTATTTTTCAATAAAGAGCATTAAAGCAGAACACACCAAAAGTCTACAGTTTTCATGGTTATTTCATAAGAGATCAATTTAATGCTAAAAAAGAGAAAGGACAACTTCAGTGTAAATTACCAAGAACTGTGGGCCATCATGTGTGAGCATAGACAGTTCCGCCTACACACAGAGATTTCGACTACATTTTCCTCACTTGGCAGACTGGTAGAAATGTTGTCATGGACTTGCACTGCTCCACAGACTCCTATTTATTTATTTATTTATTTATTTTTAAAAGATTTTATTTATTTATTTGAGAGAGAGGCAGTGAGAGAGAGCATGAGCAAAGAGAAGGTCAGAGGGAGAAGCAGACTCCCTGTGGAACTGGGAACCTGATGCAGGACTCGATCCCAGGACTTCGGGCAGAAAGCAGACGTCCAACCAACTGAGCCACCCAGGCATCCCCAGACTCCTATTTAGGAAGCGCTGGTCTATCTAGGTTTCTTGGCTCCTATTTCACTGACCCTTAATTCCCCCGATATCAATGCCTCAAGTGACCTTGCTTCCTCAGACCAGGAAGTTCAGGTTCCCTAGCACGGCCTACCAGTTTCTCAATGATTTGGGGCGCTGTTCACCCCTCCAACATTAACTCTCAAGATCACTCCCAGCATTGTGCTAAACATTTTCAGTTCTCTAGCACGTTCAAAGGACCCAACATGCCCCCAGACACAAGGAGTTCCATGCAGGCTTGTAATTACAAATATATGAAATTAACAGAGCCAGTGGAGCTAGCTTAAGGTACAGGGCTGAGTGAGGTGACAGCTTATCTCCTTTATCTCCTCTTTCGCCTGGTTATTTCCCTCTCAATACACAGATATTAAGGATAAGCTCCCTTCTTAACAGAAATCCAGGAACATGTATAGATTAAATTATTTTTCACCTGCCCCTTCTGATATAGTTACCAGATAATACAGTCAGGCCACAGGTACCACATTCCAGGCAACCATCTGGCACTCCAGGGATAAGTCTGTGGATTAATGCTCCCTATCCTTTGATTCCCAAATCTCTTCACTATTTAAATAAACCTGGAAACTCTATTAGGAGGCTCATTCTTTCCTTTCACCATTTCTGCCCTCTAGGCCACATCTCTAAGTGACATAACTGCTTTCAGCTAGTGGACCTTGTTCTGAGTTCACACTCTCTACCGTTAGATAAAATGGTCTCTAAATAGGTTGTGACTGTCCCAGCTCAAGGTCATCAACATCTGGCTCGCTTGTATTTTTCTAAACCACAGCTTTCAACCAAGCATAACTGTTGGTTACAACAAAAGAAAGTAGTATTTGCAAGATACAAATAAGGGTGAACAAGGGCAAGGGAGGAACATATCCCACTATTTCCTACAAACATCACCTAGAAGCCAACTTACAAAGGATTATACCTTTTCATAATGAAACTAACTCTACTCTGTTACGGAAGGAGGGAGAGAGAGAGACAGGCAGATGGAAATCAGATAGTAAACAATCTTTTGGACCTAGAAAAGATGTACCGCATAGAAAAACAACAAACTGACTTATTGTTTAACAGATCAATTTCCGGTGAAATGTCCAATGAAACAAGTAGCTAGTAGCCCACTATATGGGGAGGCCCTGATAAAATCGCCCCTTGAAGAAGTACAGCTGAAGACCAGTTTCCATTTACTGCCAGGTTACAGCTTCCTAGTGGTCCAGGCACGAACAGCTCTCTACAAGGTCTGCTTCTTAAAGCAACACCTTTGGCTTCCACGGAAAGCTTTCCCCTCTTCCATTCTATAACCCATACTCAAATGGTCATGCCATACATTCATTTACAGTGGGAACATATCCACACGTCCTGATCTTTCTTCATTTATCCATGTCATTCCTGTCCTTGAGAAAGTGACAACTTGGTGGCAGTGAAATGAAAATCTGAATCCGGAGGAAAAAAACCCTCCCGCCTATAATTGAGTAAGTGTAATGTGACCATCTACAGAAAAGGTAACAATTCAAGGTGGAGGAGGGCGCACATAAGATAGTGCACAATGTAGTATCAAAGTCGCAAACTAAATGGGCCCATAAAAGTCCAGGAAAGATCAAAGGAAAGGAGAGAGAAGTAGGGAGGGCACCTGAGAAAGCGAAGAGCAAGAGCCAGCAGGGAGGAGGTGAGAGGATGTGAAGGGTAGCGTGGGGAGCAGGAACCGTCCGGAACATGGGGAGCCTTTGAGACGATGCAAGAGGTAGGGCTGCGCTGGTGTGACCAGGACCAAAGGTGGCGGGCCAAATAGCCTGCACATGGGGGAGAAGGGAATAGAAAATGTATCGTCAAAATTTCTATCTTACTGGAATTAAGCTTTTATAAATCTGAAGTAAATTCTGGTAAGATGTATATCGTAAGCCTTAGAGCAGTCCACTAGACAAATAACTCAAAATATAGTTTAAAAAGTCATAAAAGGAATTAAAATGACCTATTAGAAAATATTCATTTGTAAATATCTTCTCCCATTCTGAACTGTACTCTTTAAATTGGTGAAGTGTATAGTTTGTGAGTTGTCCCTCAATAAAGCTATTTAAAAAAAAAAAAGAGCAGTTTTGTGCATAATTTTAATGAATTAAAAAACCATTAAATCTGTGGAAATCTGTGAGTCTATAGAAAAAGAAAATGTGCATTTAACAGCATTTGCGACGGCTCTTCAATCCTTATTTTGAAAACTGATGTTTAAAAGAATCAAGCCTTTTTCTGCCTATCCAGAATTAAAGATTTTGAGGAATTTTAAATTTTGTTACTTGTAATATTATTTTAGCTAAGTAGGAAAATATTCTTATTTTTGAGATGTATCCTAAAGGGGAGGAAAGCCATAATATCTGTAAGCTACCTTAAAGTAGGTCAACATAAAAAATTATTTTACATTAGTAACATGTTAATTATCACAAAGAGCCAAAATAAATTCTGTAAGTTCTTTTGGTTAATGGACAAGATAATGCTGCACTGAGCTTATCAATTTTGTAAAGCTTGGGGAAACTGGAAAAAGGTGATCACACAAAACCTATATTTAGAAAAATTTTTCCACATATCGCCAGGGACAAAAGCACCCCAGTGTGTACAAAACTGGGATGTAAACAACAAAGGTTGCTGTGTGTTGTGTATGAATGGTTTAAAGGGATGGAAGCAGTGAATAACAGATCAGTCAGAAAAAGTCTGATCAAAGGTCCTAATATACTCCCTAATGCTAGGCACAGAGAGCACACATCTTTCATTTTGATGAAATAAGAGCAAAGAAAGAGAAAACGTTACAAAAAGCACACTTTGCTTACCTTTCCTTTGGGGACCAACTCTCCTGCTCCTTTTGCTTCAGGGTCCCTGTGGCTGGGTGACACATAGCTCTCTCCCTTGCTCCTGCTGAGTGATCAAAGCTGGGTGTGGAAGTCGGTAATACTACTTGAAGGAAAGAAGGTGATGAGTAGGTAAATATTGTTCGTTTTGAAATGTATCCTGAGCAGAGTCATAGTGGTCGATCACAGCCAGTGGCTGCAAAATGAGTCAAGACAAGGACAGTAATTAATTCCTAGGTGAACTGAGCAAGAAGGACCCTAAAGAGGTACAGAGAGGTGTCCTGGAAAGGCATGTCTGAACAGTGCTCCCAAGGAAGCCTGAAACACTCTGAGAGACAAATTTCTACTTACCTTCTTGGTTAGAGGATAGAAAATTCCCATAGGGAAACAGACACACAGCAGACCATCTCCCAGAGGGAGACTAATCGGCTGAGTTCTCTCAAGATAACCTGGAAGGTCAATACTAGGGAGAAGCTAACAAGATTTGGCTCCAGCCCTACTATCCAGAGAATCACCTCAAAGAAAGATAGGAAGAGAGAATAACTTTTATGATGTAAAAAGGAAGGAAAACTTTCTTGGAGGTCAAATAGTCATGGAGGCCTCTCCTTGCCTGGCAACCGTTGGCATTGCCATTTGGGGTCAGCTAATAGTTACAAGAGAACCCTTAACCTCTGAAGGCCCAGACAGACACAAGTAGCAGAGAGGATTTACCTAAGAAAACCATAGTCCTATAGTCTTGCAGCATCAACCCCTGTTACAAGGCCCTATAAGCAGGCACCAGGCTGGCCCATTCCTTCTTGGTGAAGTACTCAGCCATGTCTTCAAAAGTTACTGATTCCTGAAAGGGCAAGTTCCTGCTTTCTCAGATCTCAGGACTTTGGTGATGGTCAAAACCATCATTGAGAGGCATAGGAAGGGCATCTACAATAATAGGTATTTAGCATGGGGTCTGTCAGGTGCCAGAGGAGATTTTGTGTGAAATTTGAAAGGTTTGGAGGCAGAGGACACAGAATAAAAGGCAGATAGCCAGGCAGAGTTCAGCACACTTTTCTGTAGGACCAAATACATCTCCATTATGAGCTTCCAAACATATGTGACCTCAAAATAGATTACCATCTAGGAGCTGGGCTTAGGTCTGGGTCTGAAAGTACGTATATAAAAGGACAACTAACATAGAATTGGATGTGGCCATTGCCCTAGCTCTAAGTTCCTCCCCATCTTGTAATGTCTTTGGATGATTATTTGGGCTGTTCATTTTACTGCCCTTTCCCAGTTCTGCTTTTGTGCCAGTGCTTCCCTCATCCTTGTCTCCTTGTCCTACTACCCTGGGCACAAAGCTCTCGATCTGCCTATGACTCCCCACCCACATGCAAAGATAGTGGGGATAGAGAGGCATAGGAAAATACTGCCTACTTGGGATGAGCTAGAGAAAGTTTGCTTTTTGAAGGACACCATGAAGACAGTTAAAAAGCCACAGACTGGAATGTTATTTCATAATACATATAACTGACAAAGGACTCACAGCTGTAACGAAGGACTACAATGCAGAGAAAAGACACATGATGTAATAAACAATGGGGAAAATATCTGAACAAGGACTTCACATAAGAGGATATCCATGTAGCCAATAAACATCATGAAATAGTGCTTTGTATCACTGCTTACTGGAAAGAAGGAAATCTTAAAACCCCAATGAACTATCAAGAATGAATGGCAAGAAGTGTTGGCAAGGTTGTGGAACAACTGCTGGTATAAGTATACTGCTGGTAAAAGTATAAACTGGAACAACCATCTCAGAAAATTGTTGGGGAGCTCCTACTAAAACTAACCAAATATGTGTACCCTATGCCTTAGCAATCTGACTCCAAAGGGTATAGCCAAGACAAATGAGCGCATGCATCCACCAAAAGTCATACACAAAAACGTTCACTGAATTCCTGTGCACAGTGGTCAAAATCTGGAGGCAACCAAAATGTCTAGCTACATTCCATGAATGAGTAAATAAAACGTGGTGCAATCATATAATGGAAAACTATTCGGCAATGAAAAAGAAAAAACTACTTGCTTTGTGTAAAGAAGAGTGAAATTCATTGACATAATGTTGAGCAAAAAAAGGCAGATACAATAGAGAACATGCTGAATGACTGCATTTATATGTGTTTAAGAACAAATAAAACTAATCTATGATGACAGATCAGAGTAACGGTCAGCTTCAGGATGGGGCAAGAGGTAGTCTTTTGAGATACCAATAACGTTCTATGCCCTAATATGAGTGATGGTAATACAAGGGTATATATTTCCAAAAAGTGAGCTATGCGGTTCAGATTTGTGTCATAAAGAAGTTATACCTCAATGAGAAAGTAAATTTATATATTTTATATATGCAAATGTAAAAATATTTTGCATATATTTTTATATATGTATGTATACTTACATTATGCATGTATATAACATATAAATGTACATTTATATTAAAAGTATACTGCTGGTAAAAGTATAAACTGGAACAACCATCTCAGATGTGTCAACTTTATGACACATCTCAAATACTCCAAGTTCTAAATATTATAGTATAAGAGAAGCAAAGCAATTTTATTTCTAAAGTAGTTCCAATTTCTTTTCTGGCTCAGTTAATAGTGCATCATTAAGAAGTAAGCCTTCTGGGTGCCCGGGTGGCTCAGTTGGTTGGGCCACTGCCTTTGGCTCTGGTCATGATCCCGGAGTACCAGGATTGAGTCTCATGTGGGGCTCCCAGCTCCATGGGGAGTCTGCTTCTCCCTCTGACTTTTTCCCCTCTCACACACTCTCTGTCTCAAATAAATAAATAAAATCTTAAAAAAAAAAAAAAAAAAGAAGTAAGCCTTCTGCCATTCAGTAGAATGAATCAGAAAGGGTTACGCATTAAAGGTAACACCTGAAATTCAAATAGCTGCTATCAGATCAGAATTATTTAACAAGCACAAAAGTGAATGTGCTTAGAGACCTTAAAAACAACTTCCATTTCAACTTCATATCTTTGGTTTGATCAAAGTCTTGGGGAACTACAAAGCATCAGAAAAAAGACTGGAGATACTCAGTACACTGCGTTCCTCCACCGACCCTTCTTAGTCAATCCAGAAAGTCATCCATGAAGATCGATGAAGCTGAGACTCTCAGAGAAACAGAGCTATCAGGAGAGACCAAAACTGCCTTTTGGCAATTACAGGGATTCCAATAAGGAAAAAAGAGAAGTTGTAAGTGCAGGGTGTACAAGAAAACACAATGCAAACTGACACAAGTAATACTGTTAAACTCATGGGTGGTTTTTGTCCCAGGGTAACAAAAAGCAGGGATTTATAGCTGTGTGCACCTGTTCCCTTAAAGCATGCTGTCTGTCATCCTGTCTTTGTAATAAATGTCCCTTACAGTGGACACTTAATGATATTGACATATGAAACAAAAGGATTGATGCAGAAAGGTCTGATCTGCACAGGTGACAATCTCTGAAAAGCAAATCCTCTGGAAATAGAACAGCAGCAGAGACCACCCTGCAAAACACTCCCTCCTACTTGCCTATGAGGAAAACCAAAACTATGGCATTGAAACATGGATAACAAGCTCAAGTTGAAAACAAATCACAGTCCAACACATTTTACTAACAGCAGGGATCAGTTTTTTGAAGCAGATTGTTAGGAACCCTAACAATTAGGTTATGACAATGATGGAAAGTTTAGAGAATGTAATGAGAAGAGTGACAAAGGATGTGAAAAGGTCAAGAAATCTCTCTGTATCTTCAACACTGTATATATGAATTTGTCCACTAAACTTTGGACACCTATTAAGTGCTTGGTAGATAGGACTCGTGAGATTTTTAGATTAAACTTTCATATGGGACAATCCAAATCCAGGGCTCCACGTTCTCCAATTTGTGGACTAAGTAAATAGCCCCCATCCTGGGGTAAAACGACCCAGCTATTTCAATATTCTCCAAACTTGGCTCCACGTACAGTAATAAACTTTCAGATTGGGTTTACACCAGGCCAGGCAAGTAAAGTAAGCGTAGGACCACCTGAAAAGGCAGAAAGAGCCTTAAGATGCACACAGGCCTTGGCGGAGGGCTGAGGTCTCCGCAGCTGGGACAAGAGGCGGCTGGAGCGACCGCGAAGTTCTCTTCTCTATTGATGGCGTGTCCTGGAGCGAAGACATTTAAAATGTTTTGAGGACCTCGATTCCCTGGGTAGGATCCAGATTCTGGGTACCAGAATCTGAAGCTGTCGTGGACATGAGAAACAGGCTGGGTCGACCAGCGTCCCGGGGCTGTCAGAGCCCCCTCTCCACCGAATCGAATTGAGCCCAAGGGTTGGGGTGAGGATCCCAGCAGCAGCAGTAATCGCGCCCATTTCCGGCGGAGTCCTCCTTCCCGCCCTCTTCAGGCCAAGCCAGGCCGCTCACCGTGAGCTCCGGGCGGCCCCTGTAGCTAAGAGGTCCTCACAAACCAATAAGCGCTGCGCGAAAGAAGGTCAGCACAACACACTGTTCTCCCAAACTATACCTACTCTGAAACTGTCTCTAGCGAACTCGGAGGGCCCCACAACTCGGGGTCACCCCCTTCTAGCTCCGGAGAGACACACCTGAGGAAAAGAAAGGCCGAGCGAGGAGGTAGCCTCCTTCCCCACCTCCAGGTCTAAACCCGGGACCGGGACAGAGCTTGTCCTACAGACCTCCAGGAGGAGGCGGAGCCTAAGACTAAAACAAGAAGCAGGCTACTATTCCATTGGCTATCAGATGGGAGGGCGGGGCCCAACCAGGCCAATGAGTAGATCCCGCATAGATCATCCTTCCCCGAGGCGGCAGCAACCTGTTCCGGGTTCGGACAGGTTCGGGCCCTGCCGGGTAGATTTCCCACCTGGAGGTGAGTCTCTTCAGAGCCTGGAAGAACAGTACGCCTGGCGGGAAGATCTCAGCAAGGCGAAGCGCTGGCCTGGGAGGGATGAGGACTCCAGAACCGAGGAGCCTCCGAAACATTTGCCAAATGAATGAAAGTCGAGAAATAGAGTAATGATCTTACTGTGAACCCAGAACACCTTAAGGATGTGAAGAAGGCAGTGCTTTTTGGCCCTGTATGGTAGGGCAAGCCACCTTGAATGGGGTGGGGGGGGGGTCGGGAGCGGAACGAAGTGGGTCTAGGCCCCACTGAACTTTCATTTGTTCACCACTACTGGATGTCCTCATTTGCCTAGCTGCTACTTAGGCTACTGTAATGCCCTACATAGGACTCAAAGTCTACAACTCTTATCTCACATTCACACTCAACCATTGTTTCCCACAAAACCACTACACTGCCAAGAAGGCTGGATCGAGAGGAACATCCAGCTCTCAGCCATGTCCTACTGAGGCCAACACTTCCACTGGATTGATGAGAACCTTGTGTGGAACCTAGATCACATCTCTTCAAGGTAATTTCATCTCAAGTCCTTGATGGTTGGCATAACCCCACACCTTTATAAGAGCTCCTCTGGTCACTCCCAAAAGATCTTTTAATACAGGAGAGCAAGGGTTAGGATCTCACTTCTTGTTCAGAAGAAACTGAGTTATCACAAGTAGATATGCCAAGGCAAAATCAAAAGAACCTATGCCATAGTGATTAGTGTAATATTCATTTTAGAAAAGCAACTTAGTTTCAGCAAAACATCACTGTCCCTAACATTAGTACAATTTGAATGATGATTTTGAATGTTCAGTTGTAATTGTCTAAATAACCTAAAACATAAGGAATTTATATCAAGCTTTAAGAACACACATATCTAAATACTTTTACACGTTTTGCAAATTCTTACCCATCCAAATGCTTTAAATATGAACCAAATGAGCATATTTTTAGGTATTTCAGAGACTACCTGCTTTTCATAACCCATGAGACCGTACCTAACATCTGCTATCCATAGATAAGACAAACCCCATGTCCATAAAAGATCCTAAACCATTGCTGGCCTTCAAAGCTCTCTGACCCAGAGACTCCCACCTTGCAGCTGAGTGACATTGCCTAGACAGGTAAGCCTCCTTCCTAATGCCTCCCCACACCCCACCCCCACCCCCTAGAATTCCCCTACCTTCTTTCCCCATTGGGCAGTCCCCTTCTTTAAGGATTTCCCCTTTTCTTCAATCCCAGGGCAGGGACTACCCAATAAAGCTTGTTGAACAATAGTGCCATCTCCTGGTCTTCTTGTCTCTTTCTTTCTTTCCTTTCTTTAGTCTTTTTCTTGACCAGCTCTGAAATCCTTGAACTCACCAGTTTATAGTACTGAAACAATATAGATCATTTTGCCTCTTTAGTTCTCTGATATTCCTGAGATTAAGAGTCTCTTGTGGTCTGTCTCCCTCTCTGGTTTTGTCTTTTTTCATTTTTCCCTCCTTTCTCCTATGATCCTCTGTCTTGTTTCTCAAATTCCTCATATCAGTGAGATTATATGATAATTGTCTTTCTCTGATTGACTTATTTCGCTTAGCACAATACCCTCTTGTTCCATCTATGTTGTTGCAAACGGCAAGATTTTGGGGTTTTGATGTCTGCATAATATTTCATTGTGTATATGTATATATATATATATATATATATATATATATATATATAACACATCTGCTTTATCCATTCATCTGTTGATAGACATCTAGGCTCCTTGCATAGTTTGGCTATTGTGGATATTACTACTGTAAACATTGGGGGGCACTTGCCCCTTCAGATCACTACATTGTATCTTTAGGGTAAATACCCAGTAGTGCAATTGCTAGGTGGTAGGGTAGCTCTATATTCAACTTTGTGAGGAACCTCCATGCTGTTTTCCAGAGTGGCTGCACCAGCTTGCATGCCCACCAACAGTGTAGGAGTAGTCTGCTTTCTCACTGGTATTTAGGAATATTCATACTGTGTGAAAATCTCTAAAGGCTAAGTCACATGTCAGATAAATAAATCTGAAAGGCAAACATTCATTTAATGACATCCATCATCAATGGCAAATATTAGCGTAAACTTTAGGGATCCCAGATGGCCACATTCTTCTTTGCATATATGCCTGGTGATCATAACTACTTCTATGTGTATTAAATCTTAATTCCAGTGCTTGCTTCGGCAGCACATATACTAAATCCTAATTCCATACACTCACTAATATGCATGTCAATCTCCAGTAAACATCTCCACCCCAGCTTTGTTCCTAGTGACTCTCCCAATGTGAATACAATGTGCCATCTCTGTACCTGTTCACTGACTATAGATTACCTATGCCCTAGAACATTCTTTCCTGCATGCCCAGCAACTATAAACCAGCTCTAGCCTGAGCATACCAGATGATTTTCTGCCACCTAGTGGACTACAGCTATACCTTCTCCAACCAGGTTTGAACCTCAGCCTTGGGGAGAAACCTCCCTTCTAAGTTTGCGTTTCCTTTGGTATCTCCATCAGCCCTATAGCATCCTCTTAAATCTTATAGGCTATTCTTTTATCATAGCTTAATAATTCTTTTTATTAGGCACCTGTGTGGCTCATTTGGTTAAGCAACTGACTCTTGGTTTCACCTCAGGTCATGATCTCAGGGTCAGGAGATTAAGCCTCTGCTTAAGATTCTCTCCCTCTGGGACGCCTGGGTGGCTCAGTTAGTTAAGTGGCTGCCTTTGGCTCAGGTCATGATCCCAGGGGCCTGGGATCGAGTCCCACATTGGGTTCCTTTCTTGGCAGGGAGCCTGCTTCTGCCTGCCTCTCTGCCTGTGCTTGCTCACTCTCTCTCCTTCTGTCTCTGACAAATAAATTTTAAAAAAAGAAAGAAAAAAAAAAGATTCTCTCCCTCCTTCTCCCTCTGTCCCTCGCCACTCACTGTCTGTCTCTCTTTCTCTAAATAATAATAATAATTCTTTTTATTGAGTTTTCTTGTTTAAATCTCTGTTGGTTTCTGTCTCCTAATTGGACACAAACTGATACAATCCTCGAAGGAATCAGCTGTACAACTCCATTCATTAATCTCCCTTGGGGATATTACAACTTCCTGACCTATCCTTCTCTGAAGAATCTTACCACTGCAGAGTTGGAAAGGATACTGAGCCAACTGGAGGTAAAATAAAGAATAAGAATACAAACAAAAATAATAAAAACCCAGCATGCAAATTTCAAATGGAATAAGGCATTCTTTAAGAAAACAGAGATGAAGGAAGCTGTGGTGAGAAAGGCAGCATCAAACTGACACGTTTGAAAGGTCTTAAGGGTAGCTACGATCAAAGAAAGGGAACAGGTGGGTAAAGTTTACATGGGGGAGCGGAAAAGGCAAGCGCTCTGAGGTACACAGTGAAGAGAGTACCACAGACAGTGAGTAGAGAGAATGGGGGGAGCCCAGTGAGCGCTCTGGGGATAATCAGGTCAAGAAGAGGTCTGCTAACTTGCCTTCAGGGGATACATAGACCAACAATTATATTTAAAAATTTCTCTCCAGGATAAATTCTCCAATGGTGAATAAAATTTGAGTTCCAGATGAAGACTTCCCACATCCCTGACATTCATAGTGTTTTTCTTCAAAATGGTGCCACTGGTCCTGCCTCATGATGAACTCTTATGGCAGCTCTTCTCCCACTCATGGGGTTTTTGCCTTGGGGTGGATCCGCTGATGTGGATTTGAGCTGGCTTTCTACTTGAAGACTTTGCTGCAATCCTTCCATGAATAAGCTTTCTCTGGTAACTGGGGGAGATGTAAGTTCTGAGTGAAGTCTTTCCCACACTCCTTGCAAAGATAGGATCTTTCCCTGGTGTGCGGTACCTGGTGGTGAATGAATTGTGAGTTCACACTAAAATCTTCACCACGTGCATTACCTGCATAGGATTTTTCTCCAGGGCATGTTCTTTGATGGAGGACAGAGGTGATCTTCTGACTGATGGCCTTGCTACAGTCCCTATATCTAAGGGGCTTCTCTCCAATGGGGGCTTGCTGGTGCCGAGCTGAAGCCAAAGACTTTGTCACATGTTTTGCACACATAGGACTGCTTTCCTGTTGTGGGTCATCTCAGGGGTCACTCTGCTTGTCCCAGGTGGACGCATCTCCGCCTTCACACCCAGTTTCAGTGAAGCACCTGAAGAGAAGTAGAGTTGAAGGCAAAAACTTTGCCATGATCCCTACTCATTGGACTTTTCTCCAGAGTGGATTCTCCATGTTGAAAAAAGGCTGAACTGCAATTGAAACATTTGCCATACATATCACTTTTATAGGAAATCTCTTCACCTGAAAATTGCAGATGTGTTATGTGATAAAAACTCATTTTTTTTTCTGATTTCTTATGTGGATGACATCTATTTTCCATAGGAGTTTTCTCATTGTTTAGTCTCTTCTCTGCTGAATCTCTTTTTTTTTTTTTTTCATTCCATCCACTCTGAGATTTCCTGAATACCTATCTTATCTTTTGATTTGTAAGTGACTTAAAAACTACATCCCTGAAAATGTCTCTTAGATGTTCTCCTGAAACTAAGCCATAGGACTTGCATTTCTCAGAAATGTCTTCTTTGAGGCCAAAAGCTCAAATTCAGCTCTGATTTCACCAGCTGAAAATAATAGTAATAATAATAATAATAATAAATGTAAATGTCACCTCTTAGCAATGTTAGAGAGGGAATGGAATCATCAAGGATATGACTGTTTCCTGTAAATGCACAGCTTTTGTGTATTTACAAATTGGTTTCACAGAGTATAAAGGATGAAAAAAGCCTAGCAAAAGTCCTGGGACCAAAAAGGGAAGGGGGGTGCCTATGTCTGATCTTATGGTCAGAGATGCAAAGAACACAAGAAAATTGTGGTTGGTCTGAAAGGGTAACATTGTTGACAAAAGAAATCTTATACTGGGAACAGCCTGAGAAGACTAAAATAGAAGGGGAAAGTGAAGAAGCTACTATGTTGGGTAAGCTGTGGAGACAGGGGCAGTACAAATTAAATGCATTAATGAGGAGGTTAACAAGAAGGAAGAAAAGGGGAACCTGGCTGGCTCAGTTAAGAACATATGACTCTTGGGCGCCTGGGTGGCTCAGTGGATTAGGCCGCTGCCTTCGGCTCAGGTCATGATCTCAGGGTCCTGGGATTAAGTCCCCCATCGGGCTCTCTGCTCAGCAGGGAGCCTGCTTCCTCCTCTCTCTCTCTGCCTGCCTCTCCGACTACTTGTGATTTCTCTCTGTCAAATAAATAAATAAAATCTTTAAAAAAAAAAAAAGAACATATGACTCTTGATCTTGGGGTCATGAGTTTGAGCCCCACGTTGGATGTAGAAATTAGTTACATAAATAAAAGAAACTTTAAATTTTTTTTTAAAAAGAAGAAAAAAATTAAGATAAAATTAAGTGAAACTTCTATTATTTAATCCGATGTCAAACAAAAAAAAATTAAATAACTTGGCTACTCCAGGTTAGGGGTATATGAACAATGTATAAACTCATCAGTTTATTTGAGAGAAAGAGAGGGAGACAGAATGATCTGGGAGTATAGCAGAGGGAGTGGGAGAAACAGACTCTTCACTGAGCAAGGAGCTTGATGAGGGGCTCAGTCCCAGGATGCTGGGATCATGACTTGAGCTGAAGGCAGACGTTTAACCAACTGAACCACCCAGGTCCCCCACAAACTTATTTTTAAAACAAAATCTTGAAAAATCATCCTGAGGTATCTTGACAGGGTACCAGTTCCCTTAGGACTTAGCATTGGGATAGGTTGTTTGGAGAAACAGATGAAGAAAGTGTCCATCTTGGCCAAATAGGCTTTCCTTGGGATTGTGGACAGGTGACTAGTGAACAAATTTCAGGAGAGGAATGACATCCTAGAGAATGCCGTTTAGTATGAAATTTCAGGTCTATAGGGAAGTGAGCAGTGGAGTTGGCATCATGACTGGTGAGTCACAAGTGTCTGTTTACCAGTTGGCACTTCCTAAATGTGGAGGCCAGGAAACCAGCCTGAGGTTACACAGCAGTTAAATGACAGGACTGGGGTTGTAGCCCAAGCAGTCTGTCCTAAGATTCTGTGCCATCTCTTCTTACCACTCAGCTGCCACCACTGTGCACCTAATAGCTCGCTGGGCCAAGGAAGGTGGCCGGACCAGATTCAGCAAAAGAGACCTGAAAAGACTGAGGAGCCTTGAGCCCTGGTCCCCTTGGCACTGTGTGTGTGTGTGTGGTGTGCACAAGTGGTTATTATTTGATTGTGAGAGTTTCCTGTGTCTTTCTGAGGGTTTGTATCTATCACTGATGCACCTTGTGAAGAGTCCACACTGCCGCTAACACCAGCAAAAACTCCCTTCTCAGGTGGAAAAGGCAGTGAACTTGACTTTCCTTATTGTGCACACCCTCCCAGGGCTCTCCCGCTGGCCGACATGCCCTCTGAGCCCTCCCAGGTGGCCAGAGGAGTGGGTGGTGTGGGGCTTCTGTGTACACAACTCACAACTCCGCTCCACCACAGGTCATCTGCCAGTTGTCCCTGGCCCAGGTCAGTGATGTTGGCAAGGCAGTGGTTGCTGCTAAGGATGCCTTTGAGAACGGATTGTGGGGGAAGATCAATGCACGGGACTGGGGCCAGCTCCTGTACAGGTGAGAGCCCCACAAGCACCTGTCAGCCCCCTTCCATCCCCCAGAACCACCCGTCAAATCTTCAGCTTGGGCATGCTTGGGTCCTGCCAGGAGGAGGTAGAGTCTCAGACATGTTTGTGTGACCAAGGTCTGAGGCTGAGAAAAGGCTCCAGAGGAAGTGGCTTGAGAGTCAGGAGGGATTTCGCCAGACACAAGTAGGCTTGAAGGGAAAGGTATCCTCGGTGGAGGGGACAGTGAGATAGAAGATGAGAGGGTATAAAAGTGAAGCTGCTGATCGGATAGGACCAGCAAACTGGCAAAGCTAACAGATGGTCCTGGGCAGGCTCAGTATGGCCTTTACCTGGAGTGGCTTGGATCAGAGGTGGGATCGGGCTACTTGATGCAGAAGCCAGCAAAGGAAGGATGGGGCCTGTTCTGTCTGCTGGCACTTGCCCAGCTTCATACTGACTGCTGGAATCTCACACTTTCCTGTCTTGTTTTTTTCTTAAAGCAGGGCAGAGGGGATTCCCCTTAGTTCCATCAGAAATCTTAGGGAAGGAGTTTGGGTTGCTCCGGCTTGAGAGAATGGGGTGGGAGTGGGGCCTGGAAAAGAGAGAGGTCCCCTAGAAACAAGTTGTCCCAATGGGGGAGGAGCAGCCACCCCCAAGGAAGTGGGGTAATGTTTCCAGAAGGGGGATAAACTAAGTAAGGTTGAAAAGACTGGTTTTAGGAACCTGATTTTTCTGCTCTGGGTCCTGGGGAAGTTGTCAGGCATACAGCCTGGTCATGATGTGGTCCAAATGTGCTTGTCATCTGGTGGGAGAGAGACCCTGTCTTGGCCTTGTAGTCAGAAAGCCATTTTGTTTGTTTGTTTGTTTGTTTGTTTCTGTTTTTGTTTTTCTATTCCAGAGGCCAGACCCACCAGGTCAGCCCCCAGGACAGGGGACCAGAGAGGCGGGGCCTCTATGATTTTGAAATAGAACAGAGATGGTGGGGTTTAGGGAGGGGCACCCAGCCTGCTGTAACTCAAGTTAGTTTCAAGACCCCTTGAAGAGTCCATCAGTTTTAGGAAGCCATTGGCTTTCAAGAGCCTCCAGGTTAGGCAGAACCAGAATGTGTAAGCCCAGGCTTATGGTACTGAACCTTCTGGTCCGGAAGCAGGGACTCCCACGGCATGTGCCGGCACAGAGTTTGTTCCTTGAGGTTCTCTGCTGCCATCTACTGGCATGTGCCATACTAGCACTGCTAGCTGCACCACAGGGAGGGATCGTTGGTCCCTGCACAGCTGTGAAGAGTCCTGGGCTGCTGGGACAGCATCTTGAGGCCAGGCCTGAGAGCTCCTAATAACCCGGTCCCTGCCTCATATAGTCTCCCCATGGAGGTGTGCCCATTGCTGGCCCAGGGCAGCCCCTCGTTCAATGAGGAAAAAAGGACCCGGGTAGATATTATGGAATACAGAATGCGTTTTAGGGGTAAGCTGGGAGGAAAGAACCAGAAAGGAGTGTTAGAGAAAGTCACCAGACAGTCCCCAAGAACCACTGAGGGACAAAATCGAGACTCTCAGGAGCCTAGAGAGCCAGTGTCCCAGCTGCCAGAGCAGGACCACCAAGAGCTGGTGGGAGAGCCTGCAGGAAGTTGTCATCTTGTGTTCAGACACTTCCTTAAGTCCACAGCCAGGAATGTGGTGGTGGCCCACGCTGCTGTTAGGGATCCAGGGGTGCCAGGCTGAGCCTGCCTGGCACCCCATCCTTGCCCTTCCTCACGTCCATCCTGCAGACCTGTGGGGTGATGGAGGTTGCTTTCCCTGCTTTCTCCACTGGCACGTTCTGGGGACAGGACTCTGGGAGGTAGAGCTGCAGCTTAACAAAGTGGACAATAGACAGTCCCACTCTGCTCTCCTTGAAGAGCCTCCCAAATGGTATGCTAGGGTGATAGTCACGCTAGGGATTTATGACATGACCACATCACATGTGTGTGACATTGTCTGGCAGAGTTGGAGGAATTTGGGACTGTTCAAGGGAAAAGATGACCATGAGAAGTAGTAATGCTCAACAGACTTCATGGGATGGTGCCCCCATAGTGGGAGGTCCTCCAGAGATTGTAGTGGGGGCGCCTACTCAGAATGGGAGGGGTGCAAAAGAATTCTTGGGGGTCAGGAGATCCGGGAGGGTGCTTTCATGTCCTGGCAATGTTTTCTCGGTAGCAGAACAGGGATCTCTGGGTCAGAAGCCTGGGAGGGGCAGCAGTTACAACTGTGTGGTCCATCTCACCAATGATAACATCTGTCAAGTGAGGTTCCTGGAGGATGCGAAGCAACAAGGCCCTAAGTGGCTAAAAGTCTGCTTGTTTGGACTATTTTTAAAATAACTGGATACATAAACGTATATTCAGCAAGCGTCTGAGCTCACATGTCTCACCCTGCAAATAAGACGTGAACAATCTAGGGGCCAATACACAGAGTCTATCTTTGGCTTATGTGTAATATAGACTTATACCTTAGGCACATCTGTTTTTCTAGTTGAGGAAACTCTAGTTCTTGAAATGCCACAACATGGTGTTTTCCTTGTGTGGTCTAGAATAGTTCTCAAAGAGTTTTTACACCTTTGTTATTCTTACCTAGAGAATTCCCTGGTATATACTGTCTCTGAGGTAACAGTGTGGCTCTGCCACTAGATTGCTTGTGTCTGTTTGGTCCAGTTTCTCTCAGCGGCCTTGTGCCGCATGCTGACTGTGTGGCTGGTGGGTGCAGGAGGTCCTGGACGGAGCAGGAGACCAAACACTGTCCCAGCTCTCAGGGGAGGCAAACAGTACTGGAGTACTTGTCTAAGTGGGTATCTGTGATAGTCAGGCGAGGTTTGAAGAAAGACGGAGGGTGCTAGGAGGACACTGCAGGGAGATATGATTGATGTGGGGTGAAGGTTGGCTTCCCGGAGAGTGTGAGTGTGTAGTTAGGGTTGAGGATGTGCCACAGCTATGTGCAGAGAGGAGCAGCTCATCAGGCTTTGGTCCCAGACTTTGGGCCAGAGCTCCCCCATGTACAAGATGAGAGCTGCTCTAGATCTGTGGTCTCCACCTTCCCCTGTTTACCCTGCCCCTTGGGCACGCTGCTCCCTGAGCTCCCTTACATCAGGGAAGGGGGCAGAGTCCTAATCCCCAGGCTGCCCTAGCAGCAAACCCACCAGAAACATGGGAGGGCAGCTGGCTGTCAAAGTGCCACTATTTAAGAAGGGCTGTGTAGATGACCTTCCCTTGAATCTCTCCCATCATCCCCCCACCTCCCCGTCCCCACAGATGCCATCCTTGGGGGCATACTCTACCAGATCGGCTGGTGCTTGAAGCCAGACATGCTTTCCCCTGGTCAAGGCTGTCTAGAGACAGAGAGGGTGGCCTTTGGAATGGTGACCTCCTTATTAGAGAGGCAGAGGGACTATTTTGCAGGATCATTTGTAAGCATCATTATGAAGTAGTAAATCCATCAATATTTTAGGAAGGAAGAAAGGAAAAGAGAGGAGAGAGGGCCAGAAGGGCACCATTCTCACACTCAGCTGGCCAAGGAGACCTTACTGTTCCATCTCACAGATGGGGAAACTGAGGTCAGCACATCGGAATGTGGCAGAGCTGGGACAGCAGGGCAGAGCCCCTGACTCATTGAAGAAGGGCTTTGAAAGAACAGGCCAGGCTGCTCCAGGCCTGAGCCCATCTCCCTCCTCTCTGCACCCCACCTCCCCCTGGCCAGGTTGGCGGACCTCATGGAACAGCATCAGGAGGAACTGGCCACCATTGAGGCTCTGCGTGCAGGAGCTGTCTACACATTGGCCCTGAAGAACCATGTGGCCATGTTCATCCAGACCTTCTGCTACTTTGCTGGCTGGTGCGACAAGATTCAGGTGAGGCTGAGGCTCCTGCCCACCAAGTGAGTTCACACAGGCAGGCTGGGCCCAGCAGGAACCTCCGCGGGCAGTGCATTGGCCTGCCTGCAATATAACAAATGACCACAGCTGACTGGCTTAAAAGAACCCTGTTGATCAGCTCCCACTTCTGCAGATGGGAAGTCCAGGCAGGCTGGGCTGGGTTCCATGCCGGGGTTTCCCAAGGACAGCGTCAAGGTGTGTTCAGGCTGGACTTTGACTGGTGGCTCTGGGGAGCCCCTTGCTGCAGGCGCATTCAGGCGTTGGCGGAGTTCAGCTCCTGCTGATGCAGGACTGAGGCCCAGGTCCTTGCTGACTGCCAGTGGGGCGCCGTCAGCCACTGCAGGCCTTGCTCTGGCCCTTGCCCCAGTCCTCCATCCCCTTGCTGTTTTCAGGCTTGGCATCCGACTGCCATGAACTGGAGAAAACTTTGCCTTTGTGGGGCTCCGGAGGTGGTGCTCGGACACCTGCATCATCTCCTCTTCCTAATGTCAATGTGCTATTCCGCATCTTTGTAGAAGGAGTAGCTCACCATCTCCCAGATCCCAGGGATCAGAGTGGGACCATGGGACCCATTTTCAGAGATTTGCCCACTACAGGCAGTGATGGGACACCCACCACCGAGGGGTTCATGGGTCTGTGCCAGATTTGGGGTTCATGCCTTTTGTCCTCTTCATGGGGTGGAGGCGTACAGGTATAATGGAAGGCCCACCTTCTGCTCCTCCTGCTGCTGTGTCACTGCTGGCAGGAGCTGGCCCCCGCCTGGGCCCTCCTGGGCTAGCGCACCCTCCAGAGGCAACTTGGCCTCTCACTCCCCTTTTCTTTGCCCCAGTGTCCAAGCCAGAGATCTTAGCTGTACCAGGACCAGCTTCGCATCTGAGGATTCTGCCAAGCTCTGTGCAGCAGGCACCTTGTGCCTGTTGGCTGCTCACTCCACCTGTGTCTGGAGTCCTCAGATGCCCCTGTCATACATAATCTGGAAGGTTTGGGTCTCTACCTGTCCGGTTCATGGGGGCTGCAGGACACAGGCAAAACTCTTGATTTCTGAGCTCCAGACACAGTCTGGCTGCCCACTGAGGAAACAGTAGAGCCCCCTCCCAATGACCCCCCCGCCTTGGCCACTCCGTGCTTCTTCCAGGCCTCCACCATCCCTATCAACCATGCCAGACCAAACTGCAACCTGACCTTGACCAGGAAGGAGCCTATTGGGTGAGTCATAGCAGAGGGTGAGTTTCTCCACACACTGGGTGCTTTTCATAGGGAATGTTGTGTGGGCACTCATTCCGTTTCTGCATATCTATCCTACGTCTGTTTATTCGACAGTCACTACATACCGGGCAGTTCAGGTGCTGGAGATACAGTGATGACCAGAGCCGATGAGAATGCCTATCCTTAGGGAACTTACATTCTAGCAAATGAAACAGCTTTCATTCCCAAAGTACCTGCTCTGTGCCAGGCACTGTTGTAATGATTTTGTAAGTGTAATTTTACTCAATCCCCTCAATAACCCTCCAGCAGTCAGGCTCGTAGAGAGTGCACCTGAAAAATTTTATCTGGAAAGATTATAATGATGACTGTGCATCAAAACAAAGAACCAAGGAACAGGAACAACATAATAGAGAAATAGGAAAAGGATAGGAACTGGCACTCCAAGGCAGTGAGTCAAGTGTCCACTGCACACAGAACAGGCTAGGGATGGGGGAATGATTTACACCCAGCAGTGAGGCCCAATAGCCTAGGGAGAGATAAGTCCCCTCACACTGCCTGGGGATGGCGGAGGGGCTCTACCCTGTGAAAGGCAGCTTGCCATTGACTGTTCAGTTCCCAGATGCACCCCCGCCACACGGCATGGCTGTGAGGCTCACTGACAGGCGCACCGGGAGACCGGTCCGAGAGCTCTCCCAGCAGCTCTGCTGGGGCCGTGACAGCAGAACCCAGCACAGCCCCCACTGAGCTCTGCTGCGTCCTTACCGGGCATGGTGTGCAGCTCTGCGACGACGTGGGACTGAGCTATGGGGACCCCAAGGAGCAGGTCTGAGAGAAACTTGTGTGAAGAAAGCACACTGAGGAATATCCTCTAAAATCATCTCAGATGGGTGAGAACCCCAGTTTGGTCAGCACCCAGCCGGCCTTCCCACATGCTCTGTGCCCCCAACAGTGTGGGGACACCATGACCCACCAGCAGGGACCTCACATCCTTATGGACGGTGGTCAGAGCCACTCGGCTTCTTGAGAACATGGGAGTGTTTCAGAAGGAAAAGGGTTTCAAATGTCACTGGGATCAACAGAAATGAGCACAGATGGACACACCAGGTCCTGAAGGACAAGCCTGCTGGTGAGGGAGGCTCCTGTCAGGAGAGTGGGCTGTGGACACAGTAAACCCTCTCCTGTAGCCCACAGAGAGGGGCAAGCCTAGGGGGAGACGGCACGGACTCCAGGGCAGGGGGCCCACCTGGCCTTTCCCCGAGAGGACACAAGACAGAGGGAGTGCTACAGGACAGCCCCCCACAACAAAGAACTCCCCAGCCAAGATGTCAGAGTGTGGAGCGAGAGTCCTGCAGAGCCGGAGTGCTTGGAGCCCCTTCCTCTGGCGCAGGCTATGGCAGGGGCCCAGGGCCCGGGTGAACACAGGCGCCAGGCACATGAGTCTGTGAGGTCACTGATCTTCCAGGTGCCTCTCAGGCTGTCCGTCCTGTCAGACTGAGGAAGACACTGATGGTGAGCCTCCCAGAGAGATGGGGGAGCAGGAGGTTTTCCCTATATCGGCAGGTGTATGAGTCTGCTAGGGCTGTCGTAACAAAGTACCCCAACCAGGAGGCTCAAAGAGCAAGCATTTACTGTCTCGGCGTTTGGGGGCTGGAAGCTCTAGATACAGGTGTCAGAAAGTTGGTTTCTTCTAAGGGTGTGAGGGAGAATCCATCCAGCCCTCTCCCCTAGCTTCTGGGCTTTATCAGCAATCTTTGGTGTCTCTCTATCTCTGCCCTCATGCTCACATCGTGTTCTGCATGTCTGTCTCTTCACATGGCCTTGTTTTTATAAAGGCATCAGTCATTTGGGGTTAGGCACCCCCCATTCGAGTAAGACCTCATCTTAACTAATTATATCTGGAACAACCTTAATTCCTGGAGTTAGGATTTCAACATGTGAATTTTGGGGAGTACTGATCAGCCACGACAGTGGGACTTCCCTCGTGTCTTTTTTTCTTTGGAGCCTTCACAACCCTGATGACCTCACCCCCTTCCCTGGGAACACTTGCTGTGCTTCCTCCACTGTCTCTCCCTGCTGGGTGTACTGGGGTTGGGAGTGGTTCTCCCAAACCCTCAGTGCACCCATTGCTCCCAAGAAAAGTGCTGGTCCTGTTGGTCCTGCCCTTAGCATTCGTCCACACTCTTCCCCTCGCCTGGGCTTAGCTAAGATGTCATCTTTTTGGGAAACGTTCTGATGGTGATGATGATCATGAATATGATGATGAAGAAAACAAGTCACATAGCCTGTGTGGAGCTCTTGTGTGGATGGGCTCAGTAATTGTCTGACACTGATGAAGATAGAGCCTGCGTCTTACAGAAGTTAGGGGAAAGCAGGGCCACATGCCTGCTAGGTCCACACGTGTCATCATTAGGCCCCCGAGGACTGTGGGGCCTCCCCTTGGTGGAGACACTGCTTGTACTGATGGTACCATGTCTTAATGCACAGCAGGCAAGTCTTATCAGGCCTCCCAGGCAGACTGCTTCCTTCTCTCCAGGGGACTCACCCTGGTTTCAAGCCTAGGAAGACCCTTACCCGCTTCCTCCTGGCCCACCATGTGATCCGACCCCTCTCCCATACCCTCTCAGACTGCCTGTGTGATCCTTCACCTTCTCCCAGGCCCTGCTTGCCATTACCTTCCCCATTGCCTGGTGTCACACCCTACTCAGCTGTCCCTAGGCAGGTCTCACAGCTCCCATCAGAAACTTCCCTGCCATCATGCCCTGCTGGGAAGAGGGGCTGCTGCCAGATTGAACATACTGCCCCATCAGGGACTGGAAAGCCAGGCATGAGCTATCTCTCAGGGGATCTTTGGCTCCACATCAGGAGGCCTGGAGTGGAGTGGAGTGGAGTGGGGTGGAGTGAGCAGGACAGAGCCGAGTGGGTGTCGGCTTGAGAGAGAGGACACCACTGGCAGGTGCACTCTGGCCCCCAGGCTGTGTGGAGAGACGGCGTCCCGCTTCTTTTGTATGACAGGGTCTGTGGCATCATCATCCCCTGGAACTACCCCTGATGCTGCTCTCCTGAAAGACGGCTGCCTGCCTGGCCCCGGAAACACAGTGGTGATCGAGCCTGGCCAGGTTGGTGTGGGCGTGTTCTGGGCAGGGCCTGGGGCTGTAGAGGGTAAGCACCCTATAAAGGAGGGCCGTAGAGGGTAAAAACACCCTATAAAGGAGACAGGTGCCAACCAGGGACTGGTTTCTCCTCAAGGAAGGAGGGGTACTGCTGATGAGAGCTGGCCTTCTGTGGGCCCCATTCCTAGTCAGAGGTGGCAGGGACCAGTGGGGGCTGTAGGCAGGGTCTGTTCTTTCTGCGGTAGGGTGGCTGAGTCAGGTTAGCCAACCCTGTACCTATAGGTGCTTGGTGAGCAGTCAGGGATTTCTCCACAGGTGCCAGCACTCTGGGTTTGGGGCAGCAGAAACCGTGTTTGGAAACCCTTGTCCAGACCTCATGCTCTGAGACTGAAGCCCAGCCCCTCATAGAGAAGCTATAGAGGTAGGACCTCAGGGTCACTCAGACAGTCTGGAAGGCCTGAGCAGGGTCCCCCTGGGAGGAGGACACCCCCTGAATGAGCCTCAGCTGCAGTGGCAGCCTCCGCCCTCCCACCCCCGCCTGCCCCCAGTGGTGTTAGGAACTGAAGGCGAGATGCTCCATCACAGGGCTCTGGACAGTGTGCCCCGGAGGTCTCTTGCTCCCCTGGCTGCTTTGGGGCAATTTGGTTCCCAAAGTCTTATAATTTAAAAACCAACAATAACAGCAGTTGACATTTACAGTATTCACACTGAGTCAGGAACTCCTGAAGCTTTTTAATATATAACAACTTATGCTAAAAATGTGCATGTGTTTGCCTACTGAGTATCACAGCAACCCTCTGAGTTCACCCAGGAAGCCACCTGATGTTTGACCCGGATTCTACCCCACTGCCTAGCGTAGCCCCAGAATCTAGATCAAGCTCTTTGAGATTTTCTACTGTGCTACCCAACTATTTTTAAAAGCACAGTCTTGATTTTCTGGATTGTGACCTAATAAACCATGCTGACAGATTTTGTTCTCAAATAGCACAGGAAAGTATTTTTTTTCATGTAATAACATCTCTTATTTATTTTGGTGACAGTTTATGTTTTGATGGTTACTAAAGCAAGTAATCACAATAGAATATACAGAAAATTATACAATAAAGGTCACTTTTTAAAAAGGTTTTATTTATTTACTTGACAGGGACACAGTGAGAGAGGGAACACAAGCAGGGGAAGTGGGAGAGGGAGAAGCAGGCTTCCCACTGTCCATTTTAATGCTACCATTCAGAAGCAGCCCCGATTAGCATCTTGATGTATATCCTTTTGAACTTTCACTGTTTGTGTTCACTGTTTTGTGCATTTATGTTAATTTCTCATTTGCTTTTTTAAACAGAAATGAGAAACATTTTCATAATGATTAAGAATTGCTTAATCGGGAATCTCTTTCTCTGTTAAATTATGTAAAGGATTGTCTATTTCCATATCTTCTGTACTGATGAGAATGGTTCAAGGGCCCACTGTGTATAATTATACATTGTATTAGGATGTTTGACCAAATTCAAAACGATAAAGAAATCATAATAAAGTGACCACTTGTCAGGGGTCCCTCCAGCTCCAGGCCCCGGGAGCAGTGTCCAAAGGCACAAGGCGAGCTCTGAACTGTTTTGTTGTAAACCAGTTAACTTCTGCAACTCCTTTCCCCAAAACATGCCATTTCTCTCTGCTTTCTGCTGGTTCAGACTCTTGTTGGAACACAGGGATCCAAACCACAAATGGCAGGCAGCCACAGATGGGAGACGGGCGAGGAGTGGACCACAGCGAGGGCGGTGGAGGCAGTCTGCACTGGGAGTCAGGGCCTTAGTCCTGCCTCTGGTACTGAAATGTGTGATGATCTTGGGCAAATCCTCTAGGGCTTTCAATATCTTTCTTTCTTTTTTTTTAAATTTAAATTAATTTAGCCAACATATTAGTTGTTTTTTATAACATTTGTTTTTGATGTAATGTTCAGTGATTCATTTCTTGCATGTAAAACCCAGTACACATCATGACACATGCCCTCCTTAATGCTCATCACCCAGTTATCCCATCTTCCCACCCCCTCCCTTCCAGCAGCCCTCAGTTTGTATCCAGAGTCAAGAGTTCTCATGGTTTGTCTCCCTCTGATTTCTTCCCATTCGGCTTTCCATCCTTTCTCCTATGATCCTCTGTGCTATTTCTTATGTTCTGCATATGAGTGGAAGCATGTGATAATTGTCTTTCTCTGCTTGACTTACTTCACTTGGCGTTACACCCTCCTGTTCCATCCCTGTTGATGTAAATGGTAGGTATTCCTCCTTTCTGATGGCCGTGCCATATCCCATAGTAGATATGAACAAGATTTTCTCTATCCATTCATCTGTAGGAGGGCATCTCAGCTCTTTCCAGTTTGGCTTTTGTGGACATATGGCCCTTCTTTTCACTACATCTGTATCTTTGGTGTAGATACCCAGTAGTGCAATTCCTGGGTCATAGGCTAGCTCTATTTTTAACTTCTTGAGGAACATCCATACTGTTCTCCAGAGTGGCTGCACCAGCTTGCATTCCCACCAACACTGTAACAGGGTTCCCCTTTCTCTGCATCCTTGCCAACACCTGTCCTTTCCTGGCTTGTTCATTTTAGCCATTCTGACCGGTGTGGGGTGGTATCTCACTGTGGTTTTGATTTGTATTTCCCTGATGGCGAGTGATGTGGAGCATTTTGTCATGTGTCTTTTGGGCCTTTGATTTCTCATCTGCAAAAACAGAAGGTTGTACTTCCTGGTGAACATCCTAGAGATGCTTTGTGAGTCTGGTGTTGGACTGAACGTGAAATGATTCAGCACGAAAGGGCATTGAGAAGCACAGACGGCTCCGCAAGGGAGTGAAGCTCTTTCAATCGTTTGTTTATTCATTCATTTACTCTTGGTGCTGTGTGTGGTTGGTAGGCCCCCATCTCTGCTCCTGTTCCTTGGGTTTCTTTCAGAGCACTTGTCACAGGTCATAATTACATTTTCATTTTTAGGATTGGCTGCCATTCTAGAAGACTCTAAGCGTGTGTCTTTCAGCTAACAGATGCACCATGACACTTAGACCGGGAGTCTGGCAATATTAGCCACTCAGTACTAATTTGAGGAGTAAAAGAAGAAGTGCTTTCCCCTCCTCTGAAGATTGCAGCAGTGAGTCAGCCAGCCTCCATCTCGAGGCAGCGCACTCCAGGACGGGAGAGTCGATGTGTGTGCATTTCATGTTGCCCCCCGGCAAGTGTGGGCTTGCCTTCAGGGGGGTTCAGAAAAAGAGCTTGGGAATCCTGGCAAGAAGATATCAGGCTCTGTCCAGGAAACTGGGACGGCCTCAAAGAAGAGGAGGTACTTCAGCTGGCCCCGAGGTTTGGCAGGAGTTCAGTCTGAGCAGTGTGGAACCTCAGAAAGAGTAGTGTGAACATAGGCACGGCCCACGTGAGGGTCCACGGGAAGTTCCTTCTAGGCCATGCGGTGTATGACTATGTTCTAGAAAAAGACAGGCTTCAAATGGATGCTCCCCACCCCAGATTGCGGGGGACCTTGAACGTGTGGCTGCAAAACCTCAACTTTCTCAGGTAATGAGTTGATAGCTCTTGAGGATATTTGGGCAAGCGGGTGACTTGGAGATGTGATGTCAAATGTGAATGTGAAGAACATGTATTACTTCTGGTGGACAGATGGGTTAGGGGGTAGTAAGGGCCCTGCTGAAGGTGGTGTCCATGAGCTGGAGAGGAGGGGACAGGCATGGCAGAAACATGGGGATGAGCAGGTTGGGTGTGGTGTTGAGGTGGGTGGGGGATGGGTGATAGGAAAGGGTTTTGGTTTTCTGGCAGAACCATTCACTGAGGCAGGAGGCTTGGGAGAGGGGTTGGAAGGAATGACCATGGAGGACTAACTGAGTTACATGGGAGTTACACGGAACCTGAGAACTCAGGGGAAGCTTGGTAATTATTAGTTTATCTGAGATGGGGAAAATAAAGAGTGGGGACATGGCTCCCTAGATGTCCCTGTTACCTACTACCATGCCGCACACCACACCCAAATTTAGTGGCTTGTTTCAAGCCAGTCATTCAGTTAGATCATCAATCTGCAGTTTGGGTAAGGCTTTGTGAGAATGGATGTCTGCTCTGTTGCTGTGTCTGCTGTGGTGGCTTGCTAACCACAGGCTAGCTCACTACATGACATGACAGTTCTGCTGGCTGTCCCTGGAATCACAGCGGAACACCTATAGGGGGCCTCTCCATGTGACCACTTGGGCTCCTCACAGTGTGTGGTGTCTGGCTTTCAAGCATGAGCATTTTGGGATATGGGAAGCAGAGACTCAGTCTCTCATGAACCAGACTGGCTTGGTGTCTCTTCACAAATCAAAGGGAGGAATGCCCAAGATGGTTAGAGCTCATTATTACTGGCTCCAAGGAAAGGCTTAAAAATACCCGTTGAATGAATGAGTAAATGAATTGTGTGAGGACAGATGCAGAGAGAGGAATATCTGAGGCTCGAGGGAAACAGTTGTTGGAGGATGTTAGCTGGAGTTGGTGATGAGGTGGATGGGCTGGAGGAAGTCATTAGGATCTAGATTAGTGAGGAGCATGAACTCTAGGCTACTGGGATGGGATCTGAGTGTGGGATAGACTCTCCAACACAGGGAAATAGCTACGCTGCTGAGAGGAACAGGAGCAGAAGTTGAGGCCCAGATCAAGGGCCTGGTCCAGGTGAAATCCTCTCGGGTCAGTAGGTGAGTGTGCTTCTGATCGTGGGCTTCTTTTGACTGTGGCCTTGGCCTTTGTTCCAGCCAGCCCTCAGGCCTGCCACTCCATCCCTGGTATGTGGGGAGTGCACCAGGCACCCCCAACAATAGGATCGTTGGCAGTCTGAGTTGATGTCCCAGACAATTCTCTGGGTCGGGGCAGTCAGCAGGCAGGGTTGGTCTAACCTTTGTACTGGATAACAGTCCCTTTGGAAGCATTTTTATCAGCCTGCTGGGCCCTTGAGAGAGAACAGGACTGTGTTTCCTCCGTGAACACAGCTTCTTCATATGCCTGTGAGCCTTTGGACTCCAAAGTGAAGGGGATCGTAAGACATGGCTTCTTTCTTGGGTACCTGCAGCCCTCTCGACCTTGAGGAATGAAGTCCTCAGGGGCCTGTAGGGCCTGTTATGCTGAGATTTCTCCAGGCCCTTCTCTGCCGAGAGTAGAAGCAACCTGGAGAGTTGAGGCAGCCTAGGGTGCCTGTGCAGATGTTGGCATTTGCGGGAGGCCCTCAGGGGAGCACAAACTCTAGCACTCGCTTCTCCTGGTCTGTTTATGCCCTGGGATTGGCTCAGGTAATGCTGTTTGAATTGCTGAGGCTTTGCTTTGTCTGCCTAAACGTTTTTATAGAGTTGGTCTGTGATTTTAGACAATATATGTAAGTGAAGAAGAGAGAGTGCCCATAATCTCTGTCAGCGTTTTGGTGTGTATCTGTCTAGCACGTATGGGATCATACTATATGATGTAGTTTTTAGTGTGTGAAATTAAGTTTACATTTAGTTTGGCAGCCTGTGGGGACATCCCAGCTAGTGTGGGTCTTTCTCAGTTCGACCCAGCATCTCCTTCCTGACGGCTGTCTCCCAGTTTCAGGATGAGGCTCGTGATGCCTCCTAGCTGGCCTCCTCTTGCATGGCTCAGCAGACGGCACACTCAACCCTTGTGGGTCCAGGACAGCCCGTTGTGTACTGGCCAGTACCGTTAGAAAGCATTCACTTGGGGGGCTTGCAACCTGTATACCCATCTCTCCCACCTCAGAGCTTCAGCTGCTGCAGTAGTGTCTCACGCCTTCCCTAAGACACTCCTGAGGTTACTGCGGAGAAAGACTCTGCCCTGGGTCTCTCCTTTTTGACCTTCCATGACTTCTCACGGAGCATGGGTTTCAGCCCTCCACCACATGCATGTCCCTTAGTGCCGCAGGCTGGGAGAATATCCATCAATGGGTTGGGGGGTATCTCGGAAGAGTCCAGAAGATTCAGTGGCATGTGGGGGGAAGACAGGCTTGGGATTATGCCTGACCATCAGCAGTGGAGGTGCAGAAGGGCAGTCCAGGAGGAAGTCCGGCCAGAGGCAGAACACCTTTCTGGACCTCTGTGCTGAGATAACATCCGTAAGGCTAGCATGAAGAAAAAAGGGTGTCTTGGGAAGCAGGCCCAGAGCATACAGGGGGAAGGCTGTCTGCAAATCCAGGCCTTGAGCCATCCAGCTTTAGAAGACCCAGCAGCTGGGAAAACAGGAAAGATCCCCGGAAGACACACCTCAGTCCTTCTCCCCACTTTGCAAACATGCAGTGCCTCCCGTGTAGAGTGAAGTTCAAGGGCACTCAGCTTAGCGTGGCTCCTACGTGTGCACCAACACCTCCCTGATCATGGCCACTCAGGGGTTCAGGAGACAGCTTTGCCAGCACTGTTTCACAGGGTAGTCCTGCAACACAGGAGAGTGACCTGGCTCCAGCTGTTCCCAGGCTGCTGCATGTTAGGGCCTCAGGGCTTATGAGCCTGCAGCAAGGATGACCACCTGCAGGTGTGCCCTGGGGATGTCCCTGGCACAGTGGGCTGGCCCCAGGGGCACTGGCCAGGTGCTGGCTTTGTCTCATCTAGATTTGGGGCCAGGGGTCTGTGTTCTCTGTTTATGGGGTCTGGGTTTAGTCTGTCATTGGGTCCAGGGATTGAGGTTAGTACGTGGCCAGAGTATCAGTTCTTTTTTTTTTTTTTCTCCTTTTTTTGAAGAATTATCTTTTTGTTACACAAGAAAGGAAAATATAAGTATTTCTCTTTTCTATAAAATAAATATTGCAGTTGAGGTTAAGCCCTCAATCTCAGCTTTTTTGTGAGGAAGGCTCTATTACCGGGTCATGTGTGTCCTTCAGAGTTTTGGGGGTGCACCCAGGGGCAATGACAGCGGTTTTAATTGTTAGAGGGTATGTGGTCTTTCTGCACTGAATCAGACTTGAATCAGACAGGAAGTTGCCATGCGCAGAGTAGGTTAGATGAATTCATTTATTCATCTGGTTCCTCATTTATTCACTCTGCGTATTTTGTTGAATTCTTTTTCTTAATCTTATTTTTTTTTTCAGTTTCCAAGATTTATTGTTTATGCAGCACACCCAGTGCTCCATGCAATACGTGCCCTCCTTAGTACCCACCACCAGGCTCACCCATCCCCCCACATCTCCTCTCCAAAAGCCTCAGTTTGTTTCTCAGAGTCCACAGTCTCTCATGCTTCATCTCCCCCTCCAGTTTACCCCAATTCACTTCTCTTTCCTTCTCCTAATGTCCTTCATGTTGTTCCTTATACTCCACAAGTCAGTGAAACCATGTGATAGCTGACTTTCCCTGCTTGACTTATTTCACTCAGCATAATCCCCTCCAGCCCCGTTCATGTTGGGTATTCATCCTTTCTGATGGAGTCAAGTATTCCGTTGTATATATGGACCATATCTTCTTTATCCGTTCGTCTGTTGAAGGGCAACTTGGCTCTTTCACAGTTAGGCAACTGTGGCCTATCCTGCTATGAACACTGGGGTACAGATGGCCCTTCTTTTTACTACATCTCTATCTTTGGGGTAAATACCCATAGTGTAATTGCAGAGCTGACATCATTGAGTTAGAAACTAGAGATACAGTAGAACACATTGATGAAACCAGAAGCTGGGATTGTGAAAGAATTAATAAGATCAATAAACCATTGGCCAAACTAATCCAAAAGAAAAGAGAGAGGACACAAATTAATAAAATTATGAATGAAAGGGGAGAGGTCATGACTAACACCAAGGAAATAGAAAAGATCACCAGAAATTATCATCAACAGTTACATGCCAATAAGTTAAGCAACCTAGCAGAAATGGATACATTCCTAGAAATTATAAACTTCCAAGACTGAAATGGAGAAATTGACAGCCTGCATGGACCAATATCTAGTAACGAGATTGAAGCAGTGATCAAAAACCTCCCAAAAAACAAGAGCCCAGAACCTGACGGATTCCCTGGGGAATTCTACCAAACATTCAAAGAAGAAATAATACCTAGTCTCCTGAAGCTGTTTCAAAAAAAAAAAAAAAAAGAAACAGAAGGAAAACTTCCAGACACTTTCTATTAATTTAGCTTTACCCTGATCCCTAAACCAGGCAAAGACCCCATTAAAAAGGAGATTTTCAGACTAATTTCCCTGATGAATATGGATGCCAAGGTTCTCAACAAGATCCTAGCTAATAGGATCCAACAGTACATTGAAAAGATTATCCATCGTGACCAGGTGGGATTTATTCCTGGGATACAGGGGTGGTTCAACATTTGCAAATCAATCAATGTGACAGAACAAATCAATAAGAGAAGACAGAAGAACCACATGGTCCTCTCAACTGATGCAGAAAAAGCATTTGACAAGATACAGCATCCGTTCCTGATTAAAACTCTTTAAAGTATAGGGATAGAGAGAACATTCCTCAAACTCATAAAATCTATCTATGAAAAACCCACAGCAAATACCATTCTCAATGGGGAAAAGCTGACAGCCTTCCCTCTGAGATCAGGAACACGACAAGGATACCCACTGCTGTTCATCATAGTACTAGAAGTCCTAGCAACATCCAGACCCTTGGCCAGTCCTAGAGACCGCCAGCTAGCACACACACCAAGCTCTCTCAGGTGGGGGCGGGAAGTGCACTTCGACTCTGGTCGCGCAGTGTGCATAAAGCGCCAAAGGCTGTGGTTCAAGAAAGCGTCAGCTGGCTCCCACACCAGGCTCTCTCTCACATGGTTGGGAGTGAGCCCGGCCAAGCAGTGCTACACACAGTACAAAGCTGGGGGTACAGGGACCAGGAACTGGAGGCTCCACTGCACTCTCTCTGGCATGCTTGGTCGCTGGTGGTGGCCGTCCTGGGTCGTGGGTTTAGGCCCGTGCCTGTGACTGCCCTATTCCACCAGTTGCCCCTTAAGATCTTTTGCTCTTTTTTAGTGCTTTTAACCAGACTCCAAGTTCATGCTGCTCCCCAACCACAGGACACTTTCGTATTGGTGTAATATTTCCCAATGGGTCACTTCTGGTGACTCCCTCCCCCTTCTGTTTATTCTCCGATATCAGTCTGAGCATTCCCACTCGGCTTTACATCTCCACTGATGTCTTCTGCCTCCGTAGAGATCCAGAAGTGTATAATCTTACATCTCAGGCTGATTTCATGGGTGTTCAGAGTGTTCTGGTAGATATTTAGCTCACTTTAGAGGACTGGTTGAAGCAGGGTCTCCTACTTCTCTGCCATCTTGCCCCTCCTCCTCTCTCCTTTTTTTTATTTTCAAAGAATCTCTTCACACTGTGTCCAATTTTACATGAATAACAGATTTTGGAGCTCTTGAGTATTCTCACCGTCTCTCTACCTATTATTTTATGGTAGTGTTTTTAGCTTCTAAGCTGTACGATTGTTCCTCCTCTTGTAAGTTTGATGAACTATATTAACTCAGAGGTGAATGGAGACTTTTTTTGAAACTCTGTTTCTGTTTGAGAAGTCAGCTGCATTCACATGTACAGTTTCTAAAAGTGTTTGTGGTTGGGGCAGGGAAGTCACACTTTTTGCAGAGTCTCAAATTCTTAGAGTACTGAAGTGAAACGAGAATGTGCTGAATGGGTCCTAGAGGCTTAGCGTGAGGAAGGGGCTGCCTGAGACCCCCATGAGTGTGCTGCCCTTCCCTGGATTACTAATTCCACATGCTAAGCCTCCGTTCATGCACATTCCAGAGCTCTCTTCGACCTTCAGCCCCTTGCATGTTCTCATTCCTCTGCCTCTGCCCAGAGTCCTCTCCTCCGGATTCATATCTCAGCCAAGATGTCCTCTTCTCTTGAGGGCTTCTACATCTCCAGTATTCATCCTACTAATATACACTTTGTTCTCTACCACATTATCTTGGTTTATTTTCATCCTATCCCTGGTCAGTTTGAAATGACTTCTCTTGTTTGTTTCTGCTATTCAATTCTGGTTTGCTTATTTTTTCCCCTTCCTTAAAATGTCAGTTCCATGAGAGAAGGGACAGGAGTATATCCCCATATCCACATATACAAGAACATGCCTGCCACGTAGTAGGTGTTCAGCAAACACTCATGTAATAGATAAATAATGTGGATGTCTCACTGGAGACTGTCACATGCCAAGGTGGCCTCTGTTGTCCAGCAGGTCACACAATCTCCTTGGTTTTATTTTTTTCCAGAAATTAATTCTATATCAGCCTGAGTCATGCTCTTTCTGGTGGTTCTGGGCCATCTGACTTTCTTCTACATCATCTACTTTGTGGAAGGTCATTTGGTCTCAAACAGTAAGATCTTTGTGATGTTCTATCTGTTAGCAGGACTGATCCAGGTAAGGATGGTTATAGCAGTATCAAAGCAGGACTCAGTGGTTAGCCAGCAAGATTTGTCTCCCTATCCTGGGAAAGATGCTGCAGAGATAAGGTCGGGGTTTCCTGGACATGGCAGGGTACAGCCCCCATCTTCCAAGAGTCAACTTGTTCAAGCACAAAGGCATTATCTAGACAGAGAGGCCACTCCACGCTCTGTACTGCACACTTCCCCCTGCACATTCCACACAGCACATGCTACACTGCACACTTCATAGTGTACACTCCCCACAGGGCACACTCCATTCCACGTGTAGAACACTGCACACTCTTCAGCAGAGGATCAGAGGATGGTCCTGAAGTGGCAGCAAGTTTCAAGGAGCAGGTTGATGAGTGGGTCCAGCTGGGGAACTGGGCCATACACACCATCTATCACAGCCCCCTTTTAGTGTTGCTAAAAGGCATGCATGGACTTCAGTCAGGACTGGATGATGACAGGAACATGATGAAAGAGATTAAGCTGGTGCCTGCCTCTGGGTAGTACTCAGCAGACTGTCTACCCAGACCAGCTGGCTGATGTCCCTTGTGGGCCCAGGTTGTTGGCAGAGAGAACTGTGGGCACTGATGGACAATTCTAGGAGGGGAGTGCTACAACGAGGAACTCACATGTTCGAATCTCCCTGAGTTAAGGCATTTGCAATTGCATGTCCCTGACCCTGAAGAGTGAGCTGGGACACTCTGAGACAGTGTTTTGAGCAGGAGCAAGGAAGGGACTGGAGTCTGCTTGGGACAGGGGACTGAGGAGCCCTGAAATGAGGCCAGGACTGTGCTCACTACTCTGTGGCACTTTCAGGAAAGGCTTACTGTTCAAAGCTGCCCATACAAGGACCTCTAGCAAATCCAAACTGAAGTCCCAATAATACCTATGTCTTGAGTTTCCAAAGACCGTGCAAGGAGCTGCTGTAGCCGGGATGGTCTGTCTGACACCTCAGTTTGTCAGGAGCAGGCCTGGCCACAGAGAAGGAGGCTAGGCAAGTATGGGTAAGGGTGGACTTCCGGCCTCGGCATGAGCTCAGAACTGGGCATTGACCCCAAGAAAAGCTGGAGGAAGGAGACTCCTAGGAGTGGACATGTCCAACTTGGTATCTGCCTTTGAAATTTGCTAGTGTTTCTTGGTGACACTTGGCTTTCTGACTTGGTTGTAATATTTTGTGTCTGCTTGCCCTTATGCCGGGTGTCAATTCTACTGTACCTGGCAGAAGTAACGGTTGAGTGACATGGCACCAGACCCTGGATCCAGACAACCACTGCATCCCCTATCTCACAGAGTTGGGGGACCTCCTAGGGACTGGCCTTCTGACACTCTGCTTTCTTATCAGCTGGTTAATGAGCAGTGAGGCAAGGCTGGATGCTTCTCAGAACCAGCATCTGGACCTCCCTCATGAGCCCAGGCAGCCTCAGTTGCTCAGTGGAGTTTTCCTTCATACCAGCAGGGTACAGAATGCAGTGTCTCCCTGCCTGGGTCCTCTGGAAGGATGGTTGACACCCTGCCTCTGCAGTGGCCCTTTGTCAGGCTGATAAGGACATTAACACACGTCTTGACTCTGTAGTTGGAATCTGAGCCTATGAAGGTGAGGGAGGACTGAAATCAGAAGCATTGTTTGTGCGTGAATGTGACTGCACGTTCCTGGACTTAAGTGCACACCCATGTGCTTGATGAGTGCAAATGAGTACGGAGGTGTGTGTAGAGAACAGGCGACTCTGACCTGAAGATGCTGAAGGAACAGGGGACATGGAAGATATGCTGGCACTCTTCTGTGCCCATGCAGCCTGGATTGGGGAGAAGCAGGAATAAGATGCCTTCTTTGCCCAAGCCCCAGGACTGAGCTGTGGCTTAAGCACAGTCTTCACCAGGTCCAAGCATTGTGGGCCATTCTGCTGGTGTGCCTGCAAATGCACAGCCGTTCCCAGGACAGCCCTTTCTTGCACATCCTTCATCTGCCCCCAGTATTTAATCCTGTTGATTTTGTTCTCCTTTTCTTCTTTTTATATTTACGTGAAACTTCTATTTAGAGTTTAATGATCATCTCCTTTTCTTCTTTTTATATTTATGTGAAACTTCTGTTTAGAGTTTAATGATCAGAGAAGTATAAAATAAAATAATACATTATATTATACTTGGCCTTTATGTCCTTTAAGATATTTCATGCCACCATGAGACTTGGGGTCTATAAGTAACAAAATCTCTGGTGTTTCTCTAGTGTCTGTTTCTCAAACTGTGCTCTCCAGCATAGAAGCATCAAAATCATAGCAAATCTTGTTAGAAATGCAAGTTGTTAACCCGCCCTCACGTAGGCCTGCCAAGTCAGCCTGTCTTGGGGTGGAGCTCGGCAGTGTAGGATTAATAAGTCCTCCATGTTGATCTGATACATTCTCCTGTTTGAGAACCACTGCTCCAGAATGCCCTCACTTGTTTTTCCTTTTTTAAGTTTTTTTGTTGTTGTTGTTGTTGTTTATTTGACATACAGTGACATAGCAAGAGAGGGAACACAAGCAGGGGGAGTGGGAGAGTGAGAAGTAGAAGCCAGGTGTGGTGCTCTATCCCAGGACCCTGGAATCATGACCTGAGCTAAAGGCAGACACTTAACGACTGAGCCACTGAGGTGCCCCATGCCCTCACTTTTTAAAATAAGTATTTACTTCCTATTTTTCTTTTATTAAAATTTATTTTATTTATTTATTTAGAGAGAGTGCACAACTGGAGGGAGTGGCAGAAGGAGAGAGAGAATCTCAATCAGATAGTATGCTGAGCCCGGAGCCCAACAGAGGGCTCAATCACATGACCCCAGGACCATGACTGGAGCTGAAATCAAGAGTCAGATGCTCAACTGACTGAACTATCCAGTCTCCCCTATGTCTTGTTTCTTATTAACTCATCATAACAACTTTATTTTTTAATATATATTTTTTATTATGTTATGTTAGTGGCCATAGAGTACATCATTAGTTTTTGATGTAGTGTTCCATGATTCATTGCTTGTGTATAACACCCTGTGCTCCATGCAATATGTGCCCTCCTTAATACCCATCACTGGGCTCACACATCCCCCACCCGCTTCCTCTCTAAAACCCTCAGTTTGATTCCCGGAATTTGTAGTCTTTCATGGTTCATCTCCCCCTCTGATTTCCCCCCACCCTCATTTTTCCCTTCTTTCTCCTGATGTCTCCGTGCTATTCTTTATGTTCCACAGGTAAGTGAAACCATATGATAATTGTCTTTCTCTGTTTGACTTATTTCACTCAGCATAATCTCCTCCAGGTCCATCCATGTTCTTGCAAATGTTGGAGTTTCATCCTTGCAGATGGCTGAGTAATAGTCCATTGTGTATATTAATGATATCTTCTTTATCCATTTGTCTGTCAAAGGACATCTTGGCTTCTTCCACAGTTTGGCTATTATGGACATTGCTCCTTTGAACATTGGGGGGTATATGGTCCTTCTTTTCACTACATCTGTATATTTGGGGTAAATGTCCAGTAATGCAATTTCTGGATCATAGGGTAGCCCTATTTTTAAATTTATGAGGAAACTCCACACTGTTTTCCAAAGTCACTGTACAAGCTTGCATTCTCACCAACAGTGTGAGAGTGTTCCTCTTTCTCCACATCCTCTCCAACATGTGTTGATTCTTGTCAATTTTTGCCATTCTAACTGGTGTAAGGTGGTATCCCAATGTGGTTTTGATTGAATTTCCCTGATGGCTAATGATGAGGAATACTTTTTCAGATGTCTCTTTGCCATTCATATGTCTTTGGAGAAATGTCTGTTCATGTCTTCTGCCCATTTTTTGACTTGATTAGTTTTTTGGGTGTTGAGTTTGAGAAGTTCTTTGTAGATCTTAGACACCAGCCCTTTATCTGTAGTATCATTTGCAAATATTTTCTCCCATTCTGTGGGTTGTCTCTTTGCTTTGTTGACTGTTTGTTTGCTGTGCATAAGATTTTTATCTTGGTGAAGTCCCAAAAGTTCATTTTCACTTTTGTTTCCCTTGCCTTTGGAGATGTGTCTTGGAAGAATTTTCTTTGGCTGATGTCAAAGAGGTGACTACCTATTTTCTCCTCTAGGATTTGGATGGATTGCTGTCTTGCACTGAGGTCTTTCACCCATTTTGAGTTTATCTTTGTGTGTGATGTAAGAAAATAGTTGAGTTTCATTCTTCTGTACATAGCTGTCTAATTTTCCCAGCACCATTTATTGAAGAGACTGCCTTTTTTCCATTGGACATTTTTTCCTGATTTGTTGAAGATTAGTTGACCATAGAGTTGAGGATCCATATATGGGCTCCCTATTCTGTTCCTTTGATCTATGTGTCTGTTTTTGTTCCAGTACCATGCCATCTTGGTGATCATGGCTTTGTAATATAGCTTGAAATCGAGCAACTTGATGCCCCATCTCTCTTTTTCAATACTTCCTTGGCGATTCAGGGTCTTTTCTGTTTCCATACAAATTTTAAGATTGTTTGTTCCAGCTCTTTGAAATTGCTTTTGGTATTTGGTCAGGATGGCATTGAAAGTGCAGATTTCTCTGGCAGCATAGACATTTTCACAATGTTTATTCTTCTAATCCATGAGCCTGGAATGTTTTTGCATCTTTTTGTGCCCTCTTCCATTGCCCCCATAAGTATTTTGTAGTTCCTAGGGTATAGATCCTTTACCTCTTTGGTTAGGTTTATTCCAAGGTATCTTATAGTTTTTGGTGCTATTATAAAGGATTCAATTCTCTAATTTCTCTTTCCACAGTTACATTGTAAGTGTATAGGAAAGCAACTGGTGTCTGTCCATTGGTTTTGTATCCTGCCACATTACTGAATTGCTGTACAAGTTCTAGTAATTTGGGGATAGAGTTCTAGTAATTTGGGGGGGATAGTTGCTGTGGGATTTCCATAGATTATTTTATGATATTGAGGTATGTTCTATCTATCCCTATATTTTGAAGAGTTTTAATCAAGATGCTGTTTTTGGTCAAATGCTTTTTATGCATCAGTTGAGAAGATCATTATGATTCTTGTCTCTTCTTTTGTTAATATGATCTATCACACTGATTGATTTGCAAAAGTTGGACCACCCTTGCATCGCAGGAATAAACTTCAACTGGTCATGGTGAATTATCCTTTTAATGTACTGCGGGGTCCTATCGACTACACATTGTTGAGTATTTTGGCATCCATCCATGTTCATCAGTCATATTGATAGGTAGTTCTCCTTTTGGGTGGGGTCTTTGCCTGGTTTTTTGGGATCAGGGTAATGCTGGCCTCATAAAACAAGTTTGGAATTTTTCCTTCCATTTCCATTTTTTTGGAAAGGCTTCAATAGGATAGGTATACTTTCTTCCTTAAATGTTTAGTAGAATTCTCCAGGGAAGACATCTGGCCCTAGACTCTAGTTTTTTGGGGAGGTATTTGATTACTGTTCCAATTTCCTTGCAGTTATTGTTTTGTTCAGATTGTCTGTTTCTTCCTGTTTCAGTCTTGATAGTTTATAAGTTTCCAGGAATGCATGCATTTCTTCCAGATTGCCTATTTTGTTGGCATATAGATGCTGGTAATGTTCTAATAATTGTTTCTATTTCCTTGGTATTGGTTGTGATCTCTCCTCTTTCACTCATGATTTTATTAATTTGGGTCCCTTTTCTTTTCTTTTGGATACAACTGGCCAGAGTTTTATTGATCTTATTAATTCCATCAAAGAACCAGCTTCTAGTATTTTTTTTTTAAGGTTTTATTTACTTGAGTGAGAATGAGAGAGAGAGCACAAGAGGAGTAAGGGTCAGAGGGAGAAGCAGACTCCCAGCTGAGCAGGGAGCCTGATGTGGGATGTGATCCCAGGACTCTAGGATCACAGCCTGAGCCAAAGACAGTTGCTTAACCAACTGAGCCACCCAAGTGTCGCCCAGTTTCTAGTTTTGTTGATCTGTTCTACTCTTCTTCTAGTTTCTATTTCATTTATTTAGGCTCTAACCTTCATTATTTCTCTTCTCCTGCTTGGTTTAGGTTTTATTTGCTGTTCTTTCTTCATATCCTTTAGGTGTAAAGTTAGCTCATGCATTTCGGATTTTTCTAATTTTTTGAGAGATGTTTGGATGGCTTTGCATTTCCCCCTAAGGACAACCTTTGCAGCATCCAATAGGTTTTGGACCTAGGTGTTTCATTTTCATTGGCTTATATGAATTATTTAAGCTCTTCTTTAGTTTCCTGGTTGACACATTCATTCTTTAGCAGGATGCTCTTTAACCTTCAAGTGTTTGAGCTCCTTTTAAATTTCTTCTTGTGGCTGAGTCCCTGTTTCAAAGCACTGTGGTCTGAACATATGCAGGGAATAATCTCAGTCTTTTGGTATTGGTCGAGACCTGATTTGTGGCCCATTCCGTATGTGATATATTCTGGAAAAAATTCTGTGTACACTCAAGAAGAATGAATATTCTGTTGTTTTAGGATGAAATGTTCTGTATATATCTATGAAGTCCATCTGGTCCAATGTGTCCTTAAAAGCTCTTGTTTCTTTGTTGATCTTCTACTTAGATGAAATGGCTATTGCTATGAGTGGAGTTTTGAAATCTCCTACTATTAATGCATTATTATTAATATGATTTTTAAATTTTGGTTATTATTTTTATGCAATTACCTGCTCCCATGTTGGGAGCATAAATATTACAATTGTTAGGTCTTCTTGTTGGATAGACCCTTTAAGTATGATATATGTATAGGTCCTGCTTTTTATCCAAACTGAAACCCTGTGTCTTTTGATTATTGTTGTTCACATTGATAGTAACTATTGAAAGATAAAAATTTAGTGCCATTGTATTGCATGAAAAGTCCCTGTTTCTATTGATTGTCTCTGTTAATTTCTGGTTTATATTACTCTTGGGGTCATTCTTCAGTTATAGAATCCCCCTCAATATTTCTTGTGGGGCTGGCTTGGTGGTCACATATTTTCTTTCAGTTTTTACCTGTCCTGGAAGCTCTTTATCTCTTTGTCCATTCTGAATAATAGCATTGTTGGGTAAAGTATTCTTGGCTGCATATTCTTCTCATTTAGTAAGGTGAATATGTCCTGACAGCCCTTTCTGTCTTACCAGATCTCTGTGGATAAGTCTGATGTTATTCTGATGTTCCTCTCTCTCTATGTAAGAAATTTCTTCCACCTAGCTGCTCTCAGAATAGCTTCATTGGCTGTCAAATTTACAAGCTTCACTATATCTTGGGGTATTGATCTATTTTTACTGATTTTGTTTGAGAGCTGTCCTCTCTGCCTCTTGGACAGGAATTCTTGTTTCCTTCCTTAGATGAGGAGAGTTCTCAGCTATGAGTTGCTCAAATATACCTTCTAGTCCTCTATATCTCTCCACCACCTCAGGGATCCCAATAATTCTGAATTCCAATAATTGGAATATCTGGCACCATTGAACTCTTTACAACTATTCTCATGGGCTACAAGTTGCCTAACCATATTTACCTCAGCTTCCTTTGTCTCTATCAGCTTATCTTCTAGATCTCAAATTCGCTCTTCTGCCTCATTTACCCTGGCTGTTAGAGTATCCAATTTAGACTGTATGTCATTCACAGCATTTTCAAATGTGGCCTTATTGATCTCATTTTTGCCCTTAGAGATTTTATATTGTCACTAATGCTTTTTTCAAGCCTTGGTATTGACTTCATGGTTGCTATCCTGAGTTCCATCTCTGACATCTTGCTTATATCCATACCCATTAGTTCTGTGGCAGAGGACATGGTCTCAGTTTATTTTCTTTGCTGAGAGTTGCTCCTTATCATCATTCTGTCAAGGGATAGTTGAGAGAATGAACAGAGTCCAAAATTTCAACCATGAGCCAAGCAAAATGCACCTTAGAAAAAATATGAAGGGGTTGGAAACTACCACAGGTATGCAAACAAAGCCAAGATGATCCAAAACAATAAAAAAGGTGAGGAGGGAAAGAGAGACTATAATCTCTTGGTGTGGACAAAGCAGGGTGATCTGCCTGTTCCTGATTGATTTTTGGTCTGTGTGTTAGAAGACTCAATACCCCCAAATTGCAAAGTAATCAAAACTTATATATAGATATCAAGATAAAATTGAATAGAGTGATAAAAGGTCATAAATATATAAAATGTACATTTGAAATAATAAATTAAAAAGTGACTTAAAAACTACCCCCAAAGATACAGATGTAGTGAAAAGAAGGGCCATATGTACTCCAATGTTTATAGTAGCAATGGCCACGGTCACCAAACTGTGGAAAGAACCAAGATGCCCTTCAAAGGACTAATGGATAAGGAAGATGTGGTCCATATACACTATGGAGTATTATGCCTCCATCAGAAAGGATGAATACCCAACTTTTGTAGCAACATGGACGGGACTGGAAGAGATTATGCTGAGTGAAATAAGTCAAGCAGAGAGAGTCAATTATCATGGGTTTCACTTATTTGTGGAGCATAACAAATAGCATGGAGGACATGGGGAGTTAGAGAGGAGAAGGGAGTTGGTGTAAATTGGAAGGGGAGGTGAATCATGAGAGACTATGGACTCTGAAAAACAATCTGAGGGTTTTGAAGGGGCGGGGGGGTGGGAGGTCGGGGTACCAGGTGGTGGGTATTAGGGGGGACACGGATTGCATGGAGCACTGGGTGTGGTGCTGAAAATAAAAAATAAATTAAAACAACAACAACAACAACAAAACAGAATTTGGGAAATGACTCTATTTGAAACAGGAACAGGGTAAAAAAAAAAATGAAAGGAGAGGGAAAAAAAAGAAAGAAAGAAGAAACCAAAAAGAAATCTAAAATTTTAGCTTGAAGTATAAATGAGTTGTGAGGGACCACCTGGAGCTCCCTATATTATTTCCCCCTGGTGCTGGAGTTTTACAGTCCTGTAGAAAATAAACTTATCATTCACCTGTTCTTCAAGTCTATCTTCTGGGGGAGGGGACTGTTGCTTGGCTTCTCATGGGTCTTTACTTGGGTGGAGTTGCCCCACCTCTTGTCAAGCAGATGGATTTAATGTGAGCTGATGGGCTACATGGCTTTTATTCTCTGGTGGCTTTCCACTTCTCTTTAGAGGGCCAGAGCAAATATGGCCATGTGGGAATATTTCGCCCAGTGCCACAAGGTTGAGGTTCCCTTTCTTTAATAAACCCTCCAATCAAACCATCTCCACTTCTGTGTGTACAAAACTCCATATACTGGTGCTATTCATACACAGTGTAACTCTCCTAGGGGAGTTCCAGGTGACACCCACGAGTGTCCCTGTGCTTTGTGATTTTGCAATTGTTAGCGGCCGTGGCCTTGTGCACACCTTTTTCCATAGCTCCTTTGTGTGGTGCCCCAGTTTCCTTTCATGGGTCACACTGCCTTGAAAACTGTTGCCTTGTTGGGGACACAAGCCATTTTATATCTCCCATGGGATGTTAAACAGCCTGCACCGTCTAGTCCTTTCTAGAGTGTTCAGGAAGAGAGTGGTCCCCTACCGGGCCAGCTTGTGTTTTATGGTAACCAGAGCTGAGTCCCTTCTGGGCCCACTGACTGTAAGTAGTCTCCCTGCTCCACTGCTTGGGTGCTCCCTCCTCCCTCTGTTTATCTTCTGATATTTCCCTTTAAGATTCCAGGTTCTGCACCTCCTACCTTGCAAAAAGTAATCATTTTTATGCTTGTAGAGGTCCAGATCCATATTCTTACATCTCAGGCTGAATTCTGGTGTTAAGAATGCTTTGATAGATAAACAACTAAATTCGAGGGACCATATGAAATAAGGTCCCCTACTCTGGCCCCATCTTCCCCTCTGGTTCCACCATGTTGTTTCTGATACCCTTATGAAGAAGTAGCAAAGACCCCAACATTTCAGCATTTTTCAAAGGTAATTTCAAGATTTGTAGCCCCAGCTCTCAAACAGTAGAGCTCTGATGGTATTATGTCTTGTCCTTGTTTAGAAATTTTGCCACTTTTCCTTTCATTTGGTGATCTTTCTGTTTGTTTTTATTTCACCCAGCAGGTGCTGGCCACTGTCACTGCCCACCCCCTCAGCAGAGTTTCCTACCGTGACTCCCCCACCAACTCTGCCACCACTCCACAAACCAATCCAGGAACTGAGTTGCTGGCTCAAAGCTTCCCTTTTTCCAGGCCCTCAGAGGCATGTATTGTATACTTTAAATGGTTACAAAGACCAGTGCTTCAATCTGCATAATTTCCACAATTTAAAAAGGGACTTAGTAGCATACACACACACACACACACACACACACACACACACACATATATATATATATAAATATTGTCAATGTTATGTATATACATTAATGTATATATACACAATATTATTAAGGTAAGTAACAAGACACTGATGTATGTTAAAACATGGGTAAGAAGGGTGCCTAGGTGGCTCAGTCTGTAAAGCATCTGACTCATAATCTCAAGTCTTGTTCTCAGGGTCTTGATCTCAGGGTCTTGATCTCAGGGTCATGAGCTCAAGCCCTGTGTTGGGCTTGGACATGGACTTAAAAAAAATACAAGCATGGGTGAGCCTCAGAAACACGATACTAAGCATAAGAAGACAGACATGGTAACATATTTTATTATTACATTTGCTTAAAGTATTCATAATGGGCAAACCCACAGAGAGAAGAAAGGCAGATTGGTGGTTGCCAGGGGCTGGAAGGAGCATGAAAAGGAAGACCTTTTAATCAGTGCTGGTTTTTTTTCCCCCACTCCAACTTTACTGAAATAGAGTTGACATATAACATTGTATAGTGTTAAGGTGTAGAATATGATGATTTGAAATGTTCGTATATTATAAAATTTTTATCACCATAAGGTTTGTCAAGACATCCTTTATTTCACATAATTGCCATTTCATTGTTGTTGTCATTATGGTGAGTACATTAAAGGTCTACTCTTACAGCAGCTTTCTAGTATAGAATACTAATACAGTATTGTTAACTATGCTTGGCATGCTACACACTAGATGCCCTGAACCTAGGTTTCTTTCTGAGGTGGTGATAATGTTCTAGAATTAGACAATGGTGATGGTTTATGTAACTTTTTGAATAGACTATAAACAACAGAACTGTACACTTTTTAAAAAAAATTACTTATTTATTTGACAGAGATCACAAGTAGGCAGAGAGAGGAAGGGGAAGCAGGCTTCCTGCTGAACAGAGAACCTGATGTGGGGCTAGATCCTGGGACCCTGGGATCACGACCCAACCCAAAGGCAGAGGCTCAACTCACTGATCCACCCAGATGCCCCTGAACTGCACACTTTAAAAAGAGTAAATTTTATGGTATGTGAATGATACCTCAATTTTTAAAAGATCTGTATGAATATATAAATAATGGATTTTAGAAAAAAGTTACCTTGTGAAATATATTATTCTGAGTGTTTTATTTGGTTCCTTAGTGAAGACCACCCAAATGAGAAAGGCACTGTTTATTTGGAGCTTGCTCTAAAGAGCAAGGGAGTCAGCCATAATCACATGCTCTTTTGGCAGTCTCCAAGGTGGCAGGAGGAGTAGAAAGCTTTCTGGTTGAAAAAAAGAAGGTACGTTCTGATCAGAGGCTGTGACTGGGGAAGCTGAAGTCAGGTTGGCCAGAAAAGAGACATCTTCTGTGATTAGTTAGGGGAACATATTTGGCTTTCCTGATTTGGTCCTAATTTAGAAGCAGGATTAAAAATGAGAGAGTGGTCAGCTATTGATAACAAGTCTTCACCTTTCATGGGATATTGCTGCAGATGTTGTGGTCTGGTTCCCCAGGATGGTGACTGTGGGTTGTGGGTCAGGGTCTTTCAGAATGGAGCAAGCAGTACATTTTCTGAAAGCTACAGAAAATTCCATGTGCTAAAATCCCCCTCTTTCACTGTCTAATAAATTGTACATTCTCCATGGAAAGAGAAATTTTTTGTGGTGTTTTTATAAGAACCACAGCTAACTATAAACAATAGTAATAATTACAAGAGTGATGAGTAACAACAGTGATAATTATTATGGTTACTCTAAGCCTCAGGATCTTTTACTTTGCCCGTCCTCACCCTAAGATATGAGAGACTGTGGACTCTGAGAAACAAACTGAGGGTTTTGGAGGGGAAGGCGGGGTGTTTAGATGAGCCTGGTGGTGGATATTAAGGAGGGCATGTATTGCATGGAGCACTGGGTGTGGTGCATAAACAATGAATCTTGGAACACTGAAAAAAAATTAAATTCAATTAAAAAAAAAAAAGACCCATCTATATTCTGCCTACAAGAGACTCACTTCAGATCTAAAGACATATGCAGAATGTAAACTAAGGGGTAAGAAAACACTTATAATGCAAATGGAAGCAAAATACATTTTCTTTTTAAATTTTTTTTAAATATCCACCTCCAGGTTCACCCATACCCTCAACCTCCTCCACTCCAAAACACTCAGTTTGTTTCTCAGAGTTCACAGTTTTTCATGGTTCGTCTCCCCTTCCAATTTGCCCCAACTCACTTCTCTCCTTCACCCAATGTCCTCTGTGTTATTCCTTATGCTCCACAAGAAAGTGAAACCGTATGATCATTGACTCTCTCTGCTTGACTTACTCAATATAATCTCTTCCAGTCCTGTCCAGATGTTAGGTACTCATCCTTTCTGATGGAGGCACAATACTCCATTGTATATATGGACCATCTTCTTTATTAATTCGTCTGTTGAAGGGCATCTTGGCTCTTTCCAGAGTTTAGTGATTGTGGCCATTGCTAGTATGAACATTCAGATGGCCCTTCTTTCCACGACATCTGTGTCTTTGAGGTAAATACCCAGTAGTGCAATTACAGAGAACAAGCAAAGGGAACAAATTCACACTGCTTTCATAGGATGAGGAGAATCTTGATGCTGCCATCCCAGAGATAGACGTTACAGGGTAGGAGAATTACAAGTCAAGTCTTCCTGAATTGAGATAGCAAAAGTGAAAGCCAGTATTAGCAGTCTATTTCCAGAAGACCCAAAACAAACAGTTGAAACCCAAAAACTAGGATATCCTGTGGGATTTTTATGGATTGAGATGATTGGGATAACTGACTGGGTGAAGCTGGAGAATGGTGAAAAAGGGACAGTGCCATTGGCTTGGTGGAGCTGAGCGGTTGGGAGCTGAGAGTAGAGGGTGTGTGCTGTGATCTTCAAAGAGAGATCTGGGGTGAGGTATCCAGGCTGGGGTTTGATAGGTGTGAAGGGAAAACCCTGTTCCTGGCTAATACCAGGTCTAGAGATGAATGAGAAAAGATTTGAGAGTGCAAACTGTATGTGTGGGAGGACAGGAGCAGGAAGGCACACACTCAGCCAGTGCAGACTTGCCCACTGTGAGCCAAGCCTAAGTACACCCTGCTCAGTCACTCACATCAGTAGTAAGACACTGAGCACCACAGAATTAATTTATTCAACAACTAACGCCATAGTCCAGAGCACCACTTTCCCATTAGCCTGCTGTAACTGCTCATCTGTGGTTGGTCAGTTGAACGTAAGCTAATTCTTGGAAGAGCCATCATATGACAGTTGGTTTGGAATGTCATGGACTCAGAGTCAGTTGAGGGCTGAGCAGCTCACCGGTCACTGAGGGTGGTCAACTGGCCATTGAAAGGCCCTGGGAGAGAAAGCTGATGGTGGCAAGAAACTTGGGGATCGCCATGGTTGAACTTCCCTCGTCCTTCCAAAGGGCTTGATTTGGAGGAAATCATCCTATTTTCTGTCAGAGATTGAATACCAAGTCAGGAGGATGAAGTAAGTTTCAGATTATCTTCTTGGCCCTGATACCTCCTTTAGGGTCCCTACTCTTTCCCCCAGAGATTGTGGGGCAGGGCAATTTGAGAAAGTGCAGAGTACTCTTGGTTCAGTGGTCTGGGGCCTTTTCTCATGGGCCTCAGGTGTTTAATCTCTCACCCAGGACCAACCATATTTCTGTCTTGGATCTAACACTCTTCATCATGACCACTTCTGGAAGATCACTTAATCTCTCTAAATTTCAAAGCCCTGCACTGTAAAATATGGGTTAGGGTCCTTGCTCTGACCCCTCTCAACAGGGCTGATATGGAGATCACAGGAGTCCATAATACATATTCTCCATGAGCTCTTAAGCAGCATTCCCATGTAAAGGCTGAAGAGTAAGCTTTCATCCTCTCTTTTTGTGGAGACCTCCAAGTCCCCTCTCTGGAATCACCCACTACTGGGTGTGTAGCTCATTCTCTAGGGGTTCAATAGCTGAACACTTACAGAGTAATTGTGAAGAACCAGTCCTTTCCTCTCCTTGAAGCTTTTCTCCTAGGAAAGTGCTTTTAGCCTCATACCTGAGCACTAATTTTAGACCATGCTAACAATTTTGTGTCCCAGAACAGGGCACTGAGGCACAGAGGGCTCTCTATAACTCTCTCAGGTATGTGCCACTGCTAAATTGTATGGGAACTTAGGCCACCAGGTATAGTCACTCTGCTGTGTTTCTATAATGTCTCAGCTAAAGAAAGATATCTTCCCACAAAACCAGTCTGTTGGTTGGTTGTTTTTGTTTTTAATTTTTATTTATTTTTAAAATTTATTTTTAAAATTTATTTTTTAAATTTCTTTTCAGTGGCCCAGAATTCATTGTTTATGCATGACAACCAGTGCTCCATGCAATAAGTGCCTTCCAATATACCCACCACCAGACTCACCCAACCTCCCTCCCCTCCAAAACCCTGAGTTATTTCTCAAAGTCCACAGTTTCTCATGTTGGTTGAAGTACACACAGAGTTGCAACATATTCCTAAGTTCAGCGTTGATTTAGGAGGCTCTGCTGAGCAGCTGGTGAGGAAGAGGAGGACAAGATGGCACTCTGAATGATTACTAATTTCCCTATGGTCTTTTGTCAGCAAGTTGCCAACAGTACTCTCTATTATATGCATGTTTCCCAGGATCTTGTTTGGGACATGCTGGAAGAATTGTGCACCCCCATTCCAGAACATCAACTTCTGGCCCCTTCTGGCAATTCAGGAAAGTCCACTGGCAGCCACACACGGTTTCAGCCTACAGGTGACCCAGACGAAAGTACTCTGGACAGTTCCTTATTTATTTGATCCAGAGTCTTCTCTTTCACTGTTTCATATCCCTAAGACAGTGCAATCAAAATAGTAATGAACACTTTTTCTGTGTTCTAATTTTTTTTAAATGAAGCTCTATGTTCAATGTGGGGCTTGAACTCATGACTGGGAGATAAAGAGATGCACACCCCAGTGACTGAACCCCCAAGGTGCTCCATTTTTCTACTAACTCAAGTATACAAATATACATTTAAGCCCATTAGTAGTATTTCTAATTAAACATTCAGTGCATTTTAATAGTAAACAATGTCTCCAGTGCAAAGTACAGACCTCAGATACCTTTTGAACATAGGGCATTACAGATCATTTCTTGAAACTGTGTGTCCAGGTTTTGCAGAATTAAAAGACATTTAGAAGAGGTTTAGATGAACAAAGAAGTTGAAAAGCAATACAGGAAGTTCCCATATCCCACCCCACCAGTTTCCCCTATTAATATTAGCTGACCTGAGTGTAGTTCATTACTTATAAAGGGTGAAACAACATCAATACTTTCATCAATTAAATGTTGACAGTATACATGAAAATCTGTTTTTTATGCTTTGACATTCTTTTTGTTTTTCAAGTTTTCAGTTATATTCTAGTTGGTTACCATATAGTGTAACATTGGTTTCAGGAGTGGAATTAAGAGATTCATCGATTACATAGAATACCCAGTGCTCATCACATCAAGTACCTTATTGCCCATCACCCATTTAACCCACCACCATCCTACCTCTCCTCCAGCAACCCTCAGGTTGCTCTTTATGTATAAGAGTCTCTGGGGCACCTGGGTGGCTCAATTGGTTGAGTGATTTGATTTCACTCAGATCATGATCTCAGGGACATAAGATGAAGCCCTGCATCAGGACACTGCTCAGTGAGGAGACTGCTTGAGATTCTTTCCCTCTGGCCCTCCCCCGAGCCCACTACTCCTGCACTCGTGTGTGTGTGTTTATGTGTATATATAACAATAGATATAGATAAATAGATAGACATATATCTAAGCATAAGGAAATAAACCTTTAAAAAAAGAGTCTGTGACTCTTTGCTGACATATTTGCAAATATCAGATAAAGGGTTAGTATCTGAATCTGTTCACACACACACACACACACACACACACACACACATACACACACACACATTAATACTGGAACATTATGGATCACCAAAGTATGAAGTTTCTCCACTTCTAAAAACATGAATGTTGCTGAGGTATATTATACTAAGTGAAATAAGTCATTCAGATAAAGAGAAATTTATAAATTCTCTCATATGTGGAATTTAAAAAATAAAACCAATGAACCAATAAAAACAAACAAACAAAAAGAAGTAAGAAAAAGGAGTGGAAAATGAAAATGAAAACACAGCAATTCAGATAGAGTGAATTTAGGATAGAGTGAAGGAAGTCCTGAGAGGGAAGTATAAAACAAAACAGTCCTTCCTCAAGAAACAAGAAAATTCTGAAATACACAGCCAAACTTTTCACCTAAAGTACCTGGAGGAAAAACATCAAACAAAGCCTATATCCAGAAGGAAAAGAGAAACAATAAAGATTATAACAGAAATCAGTGAAAGAGAAATCAATAGGACAGTAGAACATACTAAAGAAAAAAAAGTATTGACTTAAAAATAAAAGGACATATCATGGACCATTTTGGAAAGAAGTAATAAGATCAATAAACCACTAGCCAGACTTAGCCAAAGAAATAAAATCATAAATGAAATAGGAGAGAGCAGAACCAACACCAAAGATACAAATCATAACAACAGCATATTATGAGCCAAGTATATGCCAAAAATTTGGCAATTTTGAAGAAAGTGGAGCAATCCCAGAAACATACAAACTATCAAAACTGAAACAGGAAAATAGTAAACCTGAACAGACCCATAAATAAAAAGAAATTGAAGCAGTAACCAAACATCTCCCAAGATTCCAGAGCTGGATGACCTCCCAGCAGGATTCTACCAAACATATAAAGAATCCATTCCTATACTTCTGAAGCTATTACAAAAAAAGAGAAATGGAAGGAAAACATCTAAACTCTTCACATGATGCCAGCATTACCTTGATCCCAAAACAAAACAAAGTCCCCACCATAAAAGAGAATTACAGACTAATATCCATGATGACCATAGATGCCAAAATTCTCACCAAGATACTAGCTAATAGGATGCAACAGTAAAAGGATTATTCCCCATGACCAAGTGGCTCTTATTCCTGGGCTGCAGGGGTAGTTCACCATCCACATATCAATCAATCAATGTCCTACTGAACCAATAGAATGGGATACTTTATTAAGTTTTGAAATACAGCCACACAGCAAAATGTGATTTTTAGCAATCCCTTTCTCACACCACACACAAAAATAAACTGAAAAGGGATGAGAGACCTAAATGTGAGACAAGATTCCATCAAAATCCTAGAGTAGAATACAGGCAGCAAATTCTTGGACCTTGGTCACAGCAACTTCTTGTTAGACATGTTTTTAAAGGCAAGGGAAACAGAATCAAGAAATGAACAATTGGGACTTCATCAAGACAAAAAGCTTTTGCACAGCAAAGGAAATAGTCCGTGATAGTAAAATGCCATCTGAAGAATTGGAGAAACTATTTGCAAATGTCTTATCAGATAAAGGGCTAGTATCCAAAATTGAGAAAGAATTTATCAAACTCAACACACAAAAACCAAAAAGTCCAGTCAAGAAAAGGTACATAAACAATGAATTCTGGAATACTGAAAAACAAGTAAACATTTTTTAAAAAGAAAAAGAAAAGAGGGTTCCCCTTTCTCTACATCCTCTCCAACACATGTTTCCTGTCTTGCTAATTTTGGCCATTCTAACTAGTGTAAGGTGGTATCTCAATGTGGTTTTAATTTGAATCTCGATGATGGCTAGTGATGATGAGCATTTTTTTCATGTGTCTGATAGCCATTTGTATGCCTTCATTGGAGAAGTGTCTGTTCATATCTTCTGCACATTTTTTTTGATATGATTATCTGTTTTGTGTGTGTTGAATTTGAGGAGTTCTTTATAGATCCTGGATATCAACCTTTTGTCTGTACTGTCATTTGCAAATATCTTCTCCCATTCCGTGGGTTGCCTCTTTGTTTTGTTGACTGTTTGCTTTGCTGAGCAGAAGCTTTTGGTCTTGATGAAGTCCCAAAAGTTCATTTTCACTTTTGTTTCCTTTGCCTTTGGAGACATATCTTGAAAGAAGTTGCTGTGGCAACCTTGAAGAAGTTACTGCCTATATTCTCCTCTAGGATTCTGATGAGAGACTATGGATTCTGATGATTCCTGTCTCACGTTGAGGTCTTTTATCCATTTCGAGTTTATCTTTGTGTATGGTGTAAGAGAATGGTCGAGTTTCATTCTTCTACATATAGCTGTCCAGTTTTCCCAGCACCATTTTTTAAAAAAATATTTTTATTTATTTATTTATTTGATATAGAGAGAGAGCACAAGTAGGCAGAAGGCAGGCAGAAAGAGAGAGGGAAGCAGGCTCCCCGGGCTTGATCCCAGGACCCTGAGATCATGACCTGAGCTGAAGGCAGAGGCTTAAACCACTGAGCCACCCAGGCGCCCCCCCAGCACCATTTTTTGAAGATACTGTCTTTTTTCCACTGTATATTTTTTCCTATTTTGTCGAAGATTATTTGACCATAGAGTTGAGGGTCCATATCTGGGCTCTCTACTCTGTTCCACTGGTCTATGTGTCTGTTTTTATGCCAGTACCATGCTGTCTTGGTGATCACAGCTTTGTAGTAAAGCTTGAAATCAGGTAACATGATGTTGCCAGTTTTATTTTTGTTTTTCAACATTTCCTTAGCAATTCGGGGTCTCTTCTGATTCCATACAAATTTTAGGATTATTTGCTCCAGCTCTTTGAAAAATACCAGTGAAATTTTGATCGGAATGGCATTAAAAGTATAGACTGCTCTAGGCAGTATAGACATTTTAACAATGTTTATTCTTCCGATCCAAGAGCATGGAATGGTATTCCATCTTTTTGTGTCTTCTTCAATTTATTTTATGAGTGTTCTGTAGTTCCTCGAGTACAGATCCTTTACCTCTTTGGTTAGGTTTAGTCCCAGGTATCTTATAGTTCTTGGTGCTATAGTAAATGGAATCGATTCTCTAATTTCCCTTTCTGTATTTTCATTGTTAGTGTATAAGAAAGCCACTGATTTCTGTACATTGACTTTGTATCCTGCCACGTTACTGAATTGCTGTATGAGTTCTAGTAGTTTGGGGGTGGAGTCTTTTGGGTTTTCCATATAAAGAATCATGTCATCTGCAAAGAGAGAGAGTTTGACTTCCTCATTGCCAATTTGGATACCTTTTATTTCTCTTTGTTGTCTGATTGCTGTTGTTAGGACTTCTAATATTATGTTGAACAGGAATGGTGAGAGTGTGCATCCTTGTCGTGTTCCTGATCTCAACAGGAAGGCTGTGAGCTTTTCCCCATTGAGGATGATATGTGCTGTGGGTTTCTCATAGATAGACTTTATGAAGTTCAGGAATGTTTCCTCTATCCCTATACTTTGAAGCGTTTTACACTATTGGTGGAAATGCAAGTTGGTGCAGCCATTTTGGAGAACAGTGTGGAGAATCCTAAAGAAATTAAAAATAGAGCTTCCCTATGACCCTGCCATTGCACTCCTGGGTATTTACCCCAAAGATACAGATGTAGTGAAAAGAAGGGCCATCTGTACCCCAATGTTTATAGCAGCAATGGCCACGGTTGCCAAACTGTGGAAAGAACCAAGATGCCCTTCAACGGAAGAATGGATAAGGAAGATGTGGTCCATATACACTATGGAGTATTATGCCTCCATCAGAAAGGATGAATACCCAACTTTTGTAGCAACATGGACGGGACTGGAAGAGATTATGCTGAGTGAAATAAATCAAGCAGAGATAGTCAATTATCATATGGTTTCACTTATTTGTGAAGCAATAACAAATAACATGGAGGACATGGGGAGATGGTGAGGGGAAGGGAGTTGAGGGAAATTGGAAGGGGAGGTGAATCATGAGAGACTATGGACTCTGTAAAACAACCTGAGGGTCTTGAAGGGGTGGGGGGTGGGAGGTTGGGGGAACAAGGTGGTGGGTATTAGGGAGGGCATGTATTGCATGGAGCACTGGGTGTGGTGCAAAAACAATGAATACTGTTACACTGAAAAGAAAATTTTAAAAAAGATATTAAAAAAATAAAAAGAAAAAAATAAATTCCAGTTAGCTAACAAAAAAAAAAAAGAAAGAAAGAAAGAAAAGGACAATAGATGTGAGCAGACATTTCTCCAAAGAAGTCCTACAAATGGCCAAAAGACACGTTGAAAAAATGGTCCACACCACATGGTATCAGGGAAATACACATCAAAACCACAATGAGGTACCACCTCACATCAGTCAGAATAGCTAAAATGAGCAACTCATGAAACAACAGCCATTGGCGAGGATGAGGAGATAGGGGAACATTCTTACAGTGTTGGTGGGAAAGCAAAGTGGTGCAGCCACTGTGGAAAACAGCATGGAGGGTCCTCAAAAGTTAAAACTAGACTACCCTGTGACCCAGCAATTACACTTGTAGGTATTTAAGCAAGGTATACCAAAGTAATGACCCAAAGGGGCACCTGCACACTAATGTTTATAGCAGCAATGTCCACAGAAGTCAAAATGTGAAATATCCATTGACAGATGAATCGATAACAATGATAGGGTAGGGATACACAAACACGCATGTGTGTGCACGCACACACACACACACACACACACAAACACTGAAATATTACTCAGCCATCCAAAAGAATGAAATGTATTTGCAATGATGCGGATGGAACTAGAAAGTGTTATACTAAGTGAATAAGCCATTCAGAGAAACACAAATACCATATGATTTCACTCAAATGTGGAATTTAAAAAACAAAACAGATGAATATAGGGAAGGAAAGGAAAATAAAATAAGAGGAAACCTGATGAAACTGCAAGAGATTCTAAACATAGGAAACAAATTGAGAGTTGCTAGAGGGGAGATGTGAGTGGGTGGTGGCTGATAGGCATTAAGGAAGGCACTTGACAGAAACGAGCACTGGGGGCTTTATGCAACTGATGAATCAGTAAATTCTACCCCGGGAATGAAGAATACACTATAAGATAATTAAATTGAATTAACATAAAAAGTGAACAAAAATACAATAGTAGTATATGTCTATCCTGGGAAAAGAGATGGTCTTGGAAAAGGAAAACATAGTTGCAATTTAGCTGAACTTCCAACAGGCGGGTGGGGCGTGGGCGGCCTGGAACTCTCTCATCATAACCAGCAGGCATTTTGGTGTTTGCCCTTTTTCAGATTGACTATTTCTCGTTGATTAGATTCCCTCAAGTGACAATTGAAAGATCACATTTCCAATTACTTTCCTGTTGCTGTCTTTGCCTTCCTTCATCCAGCAAGGATGATGGCCCAGCAGCAGCTCAACCCATGTTATTAACCATCTGGATCCATACACTTTTGCCAATAGCCCCCCTCAGGCAAAGCTCCCTGAGTCATTCCTGAGCTGCCCCACCAGCGTCCTCAAGGTTTCTTTGTATTTAACTAGCTTCTTGGATGACCTAATGGAAGACCTTAGCAGTGACAGTGCCAAGGGAAAGGCCCATCTTTCCCCAAGGTAAGCTTTCTTTTCTGTATCTGAGGTACACATGTAACCTTATTGCATTTTAAAGTGAGTTAAGATATGAAAATATGAGCATGCCCATCCCAGTTGATATGTACAACTTACTTAGTGGGATGCATGTTAAGTAAAATCTGTTATCTACTGATTCCTGATTCCAAAGACTTTGAAACAATTGGAGTGTCAGTTGCAACACACAGGGTAGTGATCTTTTTACCAGTAACAATTTCTCCCCCTTGGAAATAACTCCCTAATTGCCAACCCAAAGGGACTTGGGGGGAATACATGCTTTAGGAAAATTTGATGCCTTTGTCTATGAGTAGGCTTCCCCTCTTCTTTCTTTTTGGTTCTCTGGTCTCTATCACAGATTCCCACCTGGTTTTCTATTGTCACCAACTTAAGAAGACAGATCTACAAGCAGGACCTTGGATGAGCTAATCTTCAGAGCATTTTCTTTCTGTAATAGCAGACTGGTCAGGAGGATAGTGAAGGCAGTATGTATTCTGGAGTCATTCACTTGAGGAGAAAACTGGGAGATGAGAAAGTGGGGCTGTTCTGGCAGTTTCATGTTGAGAGCCACCTGATTCCAGCTTCATGGTGGGATTGAGAATTGGGCATGTGGTGACAAAGGGATTTTCTAGGTGAAGACTTATGGTCATGTTGTACAGTCCCCAGAAGCAAGTGGTGTGGGTTTGCATGCAGGGAAGTAGGTGTATCAGTATGGGAATCTATGTGCAGTGATTCTGGTTTTGATTGTGCATTTTTGTGTGTTTCTGTGTGTGTGATACATCGTGTGTTTCCCTAGATTTATATTTCCCTACATATCACAATTAATGGTGTTGACTCTCCAAATAAAAGTTTCCATCACCATACATCATGAATGCATAAGTATGTATAAATTAATCAAACTGTACAATTCAAACCTTCTTCATGATATGCCCCATACACATCCATTAACCAGGAAAACATATCTCAGCAGCAGCCAGGAAGAGGATAACTGTCCACAAGATAAACACGAAATCATGCTTCCCAATTCCTGTTACGGAGTCAGTGACAATTCCATTTAATAATGACTCTCACCTCATGGTAGGTCTTGTGACACTGTAAAAGGTCAGAGTCCCTCAGTCTTGCTACTTCACCCACACAACACACTGAGTGAGTCTTCCCAAGCTCCTCTGAAGCAGTGAGTGCTGGGGCATGGCCCCTTCCTTCAACAGGTGGTTCTTGGTGCCACCACGTGCCCACACCCAAGACCTGGTGGAAATCTAGAAAGGAGGAGTCCCAGGAATTTGGGGGGGGGTGATTCATTCCCTCTTTCCCCACTGAGGTCTAGCATTTACCTTCAGAATAAGGAATAAAAGAATAAAACTCATTCTCGCTTATAGAATGAGTCTCCCACCACTGATCATTGTGGAGGTTCTCTTATGTTGGGCAAAAACAGTGTCACATGAAATGAGAGACAAGAGGTCTTCTTCAGAGTCTGAGCATCAGTGTGGCCACTTGACTTCCTAGTTAGGAGGATGAAGGGGCACACTTTGCATGTGGGGAAAGGGAACCTCAGAAGTGTAACAGGAGTGTCACTACTCATGTCCCATCCATTGGCCATGGGAGATGGATGGATTATTCTGAAAGCTTCTACAAATAAGCAAGTCAAGGTGGTTATTTTAAGTCAATAACAATGGACACTGAGCCACATTATGGTTTAAGTATTTTTAATTTTTTAATTTTGGAGCATCCACCCTATGAAAAATACGTGTCTTAATAGGATTTGATTTCCATGTAGGTGTTTTCCCCCAAAGAAACAAACAAAAGCATGAGACTGCTTGATTTTCAAATGTTGGTTATTTGCCCCAGAAACAGTCTACTTGTTACAAGGGTGCCCTAGAAATCCTAAGTCTATAGATCATAGTTTCCACTGCTGGTGAGTGATTCCAAAGATTCAAGATCAGAAGAGGCAGTAGTGCACCTTGTGCACACTTTGGATGATATTTGGCTCCTTCCTGAATGGAGATGAGAAAGGACACAGACTCCAGTTCACAACAGCAAGCACTGTGCAGACATCTTTAACACCTACAGAGAGTGCCTTTCTTTCATCTTCTTAACCCACAGTGTGACCCTTTTGCCTTCCTCCCAAACACTACTCTTTTCTCTTCTTTTCTTCCTTTTTCTTCTTTCTTTCCTTTTAACATTTGTGTTTTCTTCTACTCATGCTTTCCTAGTGGGAAAAAACCTTGCTTAACATTACATTTGTGCTCTTGACCAATTTGGCAAGTAGACAGCCAGTATTGTTTACTCAATGTGCATGGCTGAGCAGCAGGTCTCTACTTCCATCTGACATAACTAAATCCCATATGCATAGAAGAGCAACTCACCAATGCTTGGCACCCTTCTGCTTTCTTCTTCCATGACATGGACTATTTTAGACTGCTCATGGAAATGGAATCATACAGTCTTTGTTTTTCTGTCATTTACTTATTTGACTTAGTTTCATGCACTCCAGGTCTTTCATGTTCCCACAAATGACAGCATTCTCTTCTTTATGAAGGTTAAATAATATTCCACTGTATGGATATACCACCTTTTTTCAGCACTCAGTGTCAATGAACAGTGGGCCTTTCCCCATATCCTGGGTACTGTGGAAGTGCTGCAATAAGAATGAAATTGCAGGTGTATCTTCGAGATACTCCTTTTATTTCCTTTGGATCAATACCCAGATGTGTGATTCCTGGATCCACAGGGAGTTCTCTTTGCAGTGTGAGGAAACTCAGCACAGTTTCCATGATGGCTGCACCATGTTCCCACATTTGACGTTTTCACATTCTTACCAACACCTGTTTTGTTGTGGTGGTTGTTTTTGTTGTTTAATCCTTGTTTCATATTTTGATAAAAGCCATCCTGACAGATGTGGAGTTTGTTCGGATTACACTTCCCTGATGGCTAGTTAGGTTGAGCATCTTTTCATAGGCCAGCCCATTGGCCATTGGTTTATTTCCTTTGGGGCAAGAGATCAAGTTTTCTCCCCATTCTCAAATTTGGTCCTTTTTGCACATTAACATCTTCTCTGATATAAGGTTTGCAAATATTTTCTCTCTTTCTGTAGGTTGCCTATTCCTTCTTTCAGTTGTTGAAGAGACTATTCTTTCCTCATTGTGTAGTCTTGACACCCTTGCCAAAAATCATGTGGCCATGTATGTGGGAGTTTATTTTCAAGCTGTCTGTCCTGGTCCATTGGTCTATGTGCCTATTTTTATGCCTGCCCCACCTTGGTTAGTTTAGTGTAGCTTTCTAAAGTGTCTGAAAGTCAGCAAGTATGGAGCGTCCATCTCTGTTGTTTATTTTCAGTGTTGCTGTGGCTCTTTGGGGTCCTTTGTGGTTTCATATGTATTTTAAGATTGTGCTATTGTTTCTATGAATGACATTGGGATTTTGATAGGTGTGGCATTGAATTTGTATGTGATATTTTCTAGGACCTGGTTGTTAACCTTACTGTTTTCATTTCCCAAGGCCTCAGGTAATGCCTGACACTTGTGCAAGAACCCAGGAAAAACCTATACTTGAATGGTCAAGTCAGGCCAGCAAATACTGTGCAAGGAATAGGCAGTGGAGGAGAGGTAATGTCTTCTTCCTCTTTGGATTCCAGAGCTGTGCTATCCAGAACAATAACCCCTAGATAGATGTGACTCTCTAAAGTTAGTTTTACAAAATCATTTATTAAGTCAATGAACTACAGTAAAATAAAAATAACAAAATAAAATAAGCTCCCTTTAGTGGGACACACTAGGAAAATATCATGTTTTCTAGAAAAGGTGGAATTTCATATTGCTAAATTTGGAGGTGAGCATTATAATGGGCCTGTAGAACTGAGAATGCAAACGATGATTCCTTTAGCATCTCAGTCTCATTTGAAGGTGTGCCACTATGATCATTGTATTGCTGAAGCGTTCTGACCCCATCAAGGCCAGCAAAGGTCTGAGAATCCCACTAGAAGCATCAGGGAGATGCTGCATGTCCCACCATAATCTGAACCTGAGTAGGAGGAACGGCCAGGCCTCTCTGTCTAATAAGATGTTTGCTCCTGCTTGTGTTTCTAGAGGTTGGCTTGTGGAGAACATCAAGGACTCCAGCAGTGAGGTGGAAGACTCTCCAGGTAGGAAACAACACAGTAAAAACCAGTGGGAGAGGGTTCCGGGTAACAGTCAGGTTTCCCCTGATGACCTGGAGACTGAGGAAGGTGAATATGAAATCAGAAAGGAAAGGGAAATATGTGAAGATGGATATGTTCATTTCATAATTTCATGACATAATAGGAAGAGGAATTGCATCCAGGGATCTTGAGTATGCTGGGTTCATACACATCTTTTCTTGCTCTTCTCTAAAAAGTAATCTCTCCCAGCACTTGCCTCCCTTTGCCACTATCAAATGTCAAATCTTGGTTTTGTTGGTTACCAGCACTTGGGAATTATGCATGAAGAATGAGGATCCTCTTGTTAGGGAACTATGGCGGATGTATTCTCTGGTGACACGAGACCTCTCTCAGGGACACCTGTAACTGGAGACTAAATTCTTTTAGTGTGTGTCATGTGCTGGGTGAGAAGTCAACTCTATCTTAACTGACAGGACTTGTCACATCACCTTCCTGCTTCTGTCCTTCATTTTCTCTTCCTTAAAGACCACTCTCTGGGCTGAATAGGTGAAGGAATACTTCCTCTGGGATTTTGAAACTCACACCATTGCTGGATTCATTCCTGGAGGGCTTAGTGGTACTCCTATTTGGACAGAGGCTGGAGACCTGACAGTAGGCAAGGTGTTCTGAGGATCCCCCTTGGGTTGCATGGTGAGAAACAGCTCCCCTTCTTGGAGTAGCTTTGGGAGAGGTGGCAGAGACACTTTGGGCACAAAGACCAGGTAGGTGCCAACTGGTTTCCTTGTTCATTAGTACAGGATGAAAGACACTAGTGGAGGGCAGCAAACTTTGGTGCTATCAACCATTCTGTGGTTGTGTGATCATTTTCTGGCACCAGCCAGCACCTGGCCACAGTGTGGCTAAACCCTCCCCAGAGAATCTATGCAGGTCTATGCCACACCAGCCCCTAAAATTTGGTAGTTTTGAAAACCAGCTACACCTGTCATAAAACGCAACAGTGTGCCACTGGCAGGCAGACAGCTTGTACACAAATGGTAAAGGCAGGGATGGAATGGAAGGCGGAGACACAAGAAGGGCAAGTGATTCCCTTCTATGAGGGTTATCTAAACAGTGGTGGGTGTGAACTCTCTTCTCTGAGAACAAGAGAGTGGGGTGCTGCCATTTTCTCCCCCACCCATCAGCACTGACCAACTACAGTGAACAACACAGTGCCACCAAGTAGAGGCCAGAGCTGTTTACACCAAGCCCTGACCTTTGTGCCCTGCAAGTGCATCTGCAGCAAGGTGCGTTCACCTAAGAATCTGTGTGGCTGACCCCACTCACAGAAGACCAGCACAGATTCTTCCCATGCAGCAGGTTTACTGATCAGAGAGTACTTCAGAGCTTTAGGTCTAGGTGAAATAAGATCTAGCTTCCTTTCTGTTGAACTCTAGCTTCATTTAACAAGAAGACCAAGGCACACTTAATTAAATCTTGCCACACAGTGGACAAGGTCTGGACACTCTGCATTAGAGGGAAGGAGAAACTCTGCACAGCACTGAACTGAGGGAAGGAAGAGAAAAACACAATAGCAGAGTGCATACTCTGAAACATGTCCTGAAGCTTCAGGCCCTAGACAGTATAGGATATGACCTGTTTATCATTTATTTATTTATTTATTTATTTATTTATTTATTTCGACCTCTTTCAATATAACCATTACTCACGAAATTGAAGGAGAGAGAATGTGTTTCCCAGACAAGCAAAAACTAAAAGACATTGTGAGCACTAACCCATCCCAATAAGAAATATTAAAGAGTGCTTTTGAATGTGGAAAAAAAAGACCAAAAGCAACAAAGACTAGAAAATACCAAGGGACATCACCAGAAACACTAACTTTACAGGGAACCAATGGCCCTAAATTCATACCTTTTAATCATTAGTCTGAACCCAACTTTTGCATCAACATGGATGGGACTAGAGGAGATTATGCTGAGTGAAATAAGTCAAGCAGAGAAAGTCAATTCTCATATTGTTTCAGTTACTTGTGGAACATAAGGAATAGCACAGAGGACATTGGGAGCAGGAAGGGAAAAATGAAGGGGCGGGAATTGGAGGGGGAGACGAACCATGAGACACTATGGACTCCACAAAGCAAGCTGAAAGTTTTAGAGGGGAGGGGAGTGGGGGAATGGGTTGACTCATGATGGATATTAAGGAGGGCATATAGTGCATGGAGCACTGGGTGTTACACATAAACAATGAAATCTTGGAACACTACATCAAAAACTAATGATGTACTGTACTATATGGTGACTAACCATACAGTATGGTGACTAACATAACATAATAAAAAATGATAAAAATAATAAAAAATTTAAAAATAATCATTCAGAAAGTAAATGTACTAAATGCTCCAGTCAGATAACATAGTGCATCAGAATGGAAAAAACAAACAAACACACAAAAACAACTGTAGGCTGCCTATAAGAGACTCTTTAGAACTACAGATATTGACAGACTGAAAAGTGAGAAGACGCAGAAACAATTGTTATGCAATTGACGTCAAGAGAAAGCCAGAATAGCTAAACACCAAGGGTAGCCATCCTTATATCAGACAAAGTAGATTTTAAAACCAAGCCTGTAAGAAGAGATTAGTATGGGCATTGCATCATAATTAAAGGGTCTATTCATCAAGGAGACCTAAGAATTCCAAATATTTATGCCCCAGATTTTATCCTTTCAAAGAAATAGTTTCAGTTTTATTGATTTTCTTTATTGAGTTTCCATTTTCAATCTTATCAATTTCTGCAGAAAATATTCCTTTTTTCTTTCTTTCTTTTCTTTTTTTTTTTTTCTTTTGGTTTGCTTGAGACTTACATTGTTCTTTTATCTAGCTGATTGCTTCAGATCTTTATTTTGTTAATGTATGTATTTAGTGCTCTAAATTTCCCTCAAAGAACTGTTTTCACTGTGGTCCATACATTTTATAAAGGTGTATATTCATTTTCACTAGTTGGAAAATATTTGAACATTCTTTTGAGTGTTGTCTGTTTGATCCACGTGTTGTGTAGCCTCAGCAGGTTTTGGAATGTTCTAGTTATTTTTCTGTTTTAGCCTTCTATGCACATATTCTTTTGGGTCTGAGAACATAATATAATGTGCATGAGGTCTCTTGTTTTAAATTTGATGAGTTGTGTGGTTTCCCCCCCGCCCCCCCCCCCCCCGCAGAATGTGCTTATTCTGTTGAATGCTCGGCTGACTTTGGGAAGACTGTGTATTCTGCTGTTGCTAGATACATTATTTCATGAATCTCTTTCAGATTCAGTTGACTCAAGATACTGTTCAGTTCATCCTCAAAGACTTTATGCATGATGTATGTATCCGTTCCGGAAAGAGGAGGGTTTCATGCTGAATTTGGGTATTCGAATGTGAATAGTGAAAGACATAGGTATTTGAATGTCAGCCCACCAAGGGAGTGGATTTTTCCATTTTTCTTTCCCATTGTCAATGGTTTTTGTGTCACATAATTTGATGCTGGATTATGAGGTGCATATAGGTGAAGGATGGTTTATGTCTTATAGGAGAATGGACCCCCTACTCCTTAGATGATGCCTCCCTTTATCCCTGTTCATCTTCCTGGATCTGAAGTCAGCTTTGTCTGAAATGAATGTAGCTCCTCTGGGTTACGTTTCATTTGGGTTAGCATGGTGGCTTAACTTTTTCTGCTTCTTTACTTTTAACTGATCTGTCTTCTGACAATTAAAGTTAGCTTCTTCTTCTTCTTCTTTTTTTCTTTATTATTTTTTAATTTTTTATTTCTTTTCAGCGTAACAGTATTCATTGTTTTTGCACCACAGCCAGTGCTCCATGTAATCCATGCCCTCTCTAATACCCACCACCTGGTTCCCCCAACCCCCCCCTTCAAACCCTCAGATTTTTTTTTCAGAGTCCATAGTCTCTCATGGTTCACCTCCCCTTCCAATTTCCCTCAACTCCCTTCTCCTCTCCATCTCCCCATGTCCTCCATGCTATTTGTTATGCTCCACAAATAAGTGAAACCATGTGATAATTGACTCTCTCTGCTTGACTTATTTCACTCAGCATAATCTCCTCCAGTCCAGTCCATGTTGCTACAAAAGTTGGGTATTCATCCTTTCTGATGGAGGCATAATACTCCATAGTGTATATGGACCACATCTAATGAGTTCCTTGTAGCAGGTTCTTCTGTTTTTAAAATCCATTCTCATGCTCTGTCTTTTAATAACTGCATTGAGAATGCTTGTATTTATTTTTACCTTAATTTCTTTTCATTTTTTCTTATTTTTTTCCTTTTCAAAATTTTACTTAAATTTTAGCTAGGTAGCATACAGCGTGCAATACTGGTTTCAGGAGTAGAATTCAGTGATTCATCACTTGAATACAACAATCACCCTGAACTCATCATATCAAGTGCCCTTCCTCCTTAATACCTGTCACCCATGAAGCCCAACCCCACCCACCTCCCATCAACCCTCAGTTTTAGCTCAATTTTTAAGATTTTAATAATCTTAAAATAGAGAGGGGGAGAGAAAGAGAGAGAAGGAGAGAGAAACACATGAAGTGGGGGTGGGGGGGGGGGAAGGAGCATATGGAGAAGGAAAAGCAGTCTCACTGCTGATCAGGGAGCCAAATGTGGGGCTTGATCCTGAGATCAAGACCTGACCTGAAGGCCAACACTTAACCAACTGAGTCACCTAAGCAACGCTTGTTCTCTATTGTTAAGAGTATTTTATGGTTTGCTTCCCTCTCCCTTTTGTCTTTTTCCCCCTCCCATACGGTGTGTACAGTAGGGATGTCCAGCCTGCTCCAGGTCTGAGAAGTGTTTGAGCAGCAGCAGTTCCAGCAGGCAGGGATAAGTCTCCCGGTGTATCCGTCCGCTGGGATGCTTGATACCCTGGGCTGCATCCTTAAGTCCCAAACACCCTTTCATATGCAGGGCTCAGTTCTTCTAGCCGCCAAAGTGTGCTACTCTCTATACCCTGTTAGCTGAGCCACAGGAAAATTGAAACAGGTCTGTTTCCCATGGCACCCCTCACCCAAATCGGTGCTTTTGAACCCTTGATTGACAGAGCACAAGAGGAACAGAAACATGGATTTATAACACGTTCTGGAAGAGATATGGGGGCTTTGGAAAGGAAACAGGGAGAGCGGAGGATTCAAGCTTGGCAGAAGGAGTCCCGCCACATCCAGGCTTTGAGGGAAATAGGAGATGAGTTCTTCCTTCACCTGCCCTGTGAAGACTGAGGCCACATGGATTGAACAATAGCCTTAAAACATCCACCTTTGGACAACATTGTAGGGCAGAGGCTGTGGTTGGAGTGCTGTATCTGTAGGCACTCAGCTGGCTCCAGGATCACAGAGGCAAGTTTATCCATGGATTTCTCTATTCCTAAACGAGGCTCACACATGGTCCAGCCTGGGAGGAAATGGACATTGGGTGATTCTCCAGGAAGCTATTTCCTGAGGCCAAGCACTTGCCTCTTGGGCCCCAAGGAAGGCAATCCAGACCTGGAGGAAAACATCAGGTCCATGATCCAGCAGTTTAGGGTCTAACAAGCCCTGGGTAGGGGATGGATGCAGCATCCTCAAAGCAAGCATGCTCCTGCTGTGTTCATCAGAGATAGGTATGAAGAGAGTCCTGGGGAAAGAACCCCCTATATGCAGTGGGGCAGGCAGCAATGCTAGGCTTTCATCTGAAGTCAGGGAGCTCTGAGAGGATGGGCCCCGAGGAACATGATATTAGGGGCAGTAGTGGCGCAAAACACAGTCGTGTCTATGAGGTTGACCTCAGGGTCAGAGGCTGGCTGGGAGCCAGACCTTCAGGTGTGCTGAAAATAGGCTGAATGTGGCAGCAGAAGTGATGGGCAGGCCTGAGGATGGGCACTACTAGGACTAGTGTGGAAGAGGAGCTCTACCAATTGAAAACCGGAGAGTATGATGGGGACTCCCATTTCAGACATGCTGGGAGCAGGAGGGAAAGCACAATTGGCATGATCTTCAGCTGTCACTGAGGCCTTGGGTTGCAGAGGGCCTCCTCTCATGGGAGGAGGTTCACCATAAATGGGGACAGGAACTGCCCCTCCTTCTGGAACTGGCCAGTCAGGAGATGGGCTTCTCATGCAGACTCCCTACCTGGTGAGATGGAGGGGGCAGGGGCAGTGGTTTGGGGACCCAGCAGGTCAGCCCTGCCTGATACTTGGGAGTCAACAGGGGTCAGTCAGCCAGTGGGTCAGAGCTGAGGACTGATTGTGAAGAGGTGACTGGAAGGGATTCTGACACAAGCTGTGTGCCCTCTGAGATAAAGGACACGCAGAACTTCCCCTCAGTTGGAATCCAGGGTGGCCTCTGGGCCTTGGCAGTTGTGTGTCTTCCTGCATCTCTCCTCCTGTGTATTCCTGCTGGGGGCTAGAGGACAGCTGGAGGATAAGTGGACCTTGCTGCAGGCAGGGAGAAAGAACAGGAAGGCTCTCCAGTGCTGTTGTTGAAGATGGCCTCAGTGTCCTCCAGAAGTGCACTGGGCATGACCTGGAGTGCTGCTTCCTCCTCAGAGGCTAGGTCTTTAGCACTAATTCTCAACCCACCTCAGGGGCGGTGGCAGTCTCAGAGGGTCCCTTTGTCTTATCTTCAGGGCTCCCTGGTCTTATCTCCAGGTTAGAATTGTACACAGCTTGTTTCTGACGCCTGTAACGGCCAAATGCCCCCCGAACAGTTATTCTGTGGGTGGCACTAAAGCTGGAGCTGGACACCAAGGGTCTGTCTGGCTCATGAAGATCCCTGAAGAACTTACGCCTGGTATATGACCAGGGCATCATCCTCTGCAGCTGTGAGAAACATGAGGTGGAGCTGTAAGAGATCATATGGCACGTTTGGGACAGTCTCTACAAGAAAGGTAGGATTTCTGGTGGGACATACATCTGAGTTCTGGGGGCTGGAGGTATCTCTGTAGGACCTAAGCCTTTTGGGAAGAAAGAGAAGCTTGCGTGGATCCCCAGAAACTGAATGAAGGTGGTGTCTACCATGCCATCAGGGTGCCTTTCCTAATAGCCCTGCTTCTTTGTGGCTGTGGGTCCTTCTGTTGCTTGGCAGCCCCTTTCCTAGTCTCTCAGAGCCCTCAACATGACTTCTCTGTGGACTGGCCCTGGGCATATCTGGGTGCTGGATGGCACAGTGGCTCCTGGGTGCTCCTGAACTCCAGAAGGAATGAGATTGCACAGTGTACATGCTGACCCACTGGACATATTTACACTGGGACCAGATAGCAAAGCTTTTCTCTGAATGCTTTGACTGCCAGTTAAGGCAGAATCTAGAGAAGATGAAGAGTCCCATTAGAAAATAGTGCCATGGAGTTAGCTCCTGTCTCCCACAGGGGGAGGTTCAGGGGGTTGCCTGCCATGAAAAGGTAAGGCACATGTGCCTCATCCCTTCCCAACTTACTCGGTCCATCTAGAGTGAAATCAACCACAGTGCTGGCCTAGCTCCTATTAGAAATAGACAAGAGTATGGTCATAATCCAAGCAGCCCGCTAGATGATGCCCTGAGCACATCCCCCATGGAACCAGTACCTAATTCGTGTGTGCACCTGAGCAGGTAAGGCTATGTCCTCCTGCAGCTCCTTGACCTGGAGGCAGGGACTTGGGTGCCTGTAGGGCCACCATGGACAGGAGTAGAGGAGGTGTGTGCTTTAATTTCTGAAAAGCACCCTAGGGCTCAGGGGACCTATCCACATGGACAGCTGCCAGTCAGATCAGGATCCTACAATGTCCCCTCCTCATTACCAGTGCCTGCCAATATGTCCAGAGGGATGCAAAGCTGGGGGAGCTGAGGTCCTGCTGGCATGAGCACTGGAGGGCCTATGTCTTTCACTCATTTTCCAGATGCCTGAATCTGGAGGTGGTCACAACCAACCCCAAATGTCTCAGCACCCTAGATATTAACAGAGGAAAGTCTCTGTTGATTTTATCAGGTTGGGAGGGCAGGGTTGTGTGCTGCAGAGTGACATGAAGAACATCTCCAAGGTCACTCTTCAGAAATAAATCAATGCACACACCTCCTCCACTCCCATCCCTGGTGGTCCTACAGGCACCCAGATCCCTGCCTCCTAATCAAACAGCTGAAGGAAGACATAGCACTTCCTGCTCAGGGGCATGCATGGATTGGGTCCTGGTTCCATGGGGGATGTGCTCAGAGCATAATCTCATGTGCTGCCTGGATTATGACCAGGCATGGTGGCAGACAATAGCAGCTGGGCCAGCAGTGTGGTTGATTCCACTGTAGACCCAACTGAGTATGTTGAGGGAGGGATGAGCTTCCTATTCAATGGCAGGCATCTCACATTTAGAATTGCTCCTCATGTTCCTCCTGCAAAACATCACCCCCTGCTCTTCTTCTTGGACCCTGTACTAGAGAAGTTTTTGATATCTGAAAGGAAAAGAAGAATCAGGCATGACCAGAAACACCCAGGATAGGAAAACACCCATGGTGGACATGACCAGGTCAGGTCCAGCCTTCTCTGGGCCTGTCCAGCTCAGCCCTTCTGACTCCCAGCCTGGCTCACTGCTGGGCCATTCAGGACTGTTCACTATGAATCAGTGGTGCAGGCCCAGGTTCAGGGGCCAGGGCAGCGCTGTGGAAGGGGGTAAGGGGGCTGCAGAAACATCTCCTAGACCCTGAAGAGAGAAGGCCTTAAGTACCTGGATGAGACCAGATTCCTCAGGGTGAGCCTCATAATAGACAATGGGTTTGAGCACTAAAGAAGGGCTATGCATTGCAAAGAGAGAAAGGAAAAAGAAACAAAAGAAAAGAATGTGTTATGGGCATCACGTTGCTGTGTTCATCTGAGTCCTCTGAATCTGCAAAGTAGTCTCTGGGTGGATATGGCACTGACGATATGGGGGTGGCCATTGGAAAGGAAGTCGGAGTTAGTGGAAGTAGCAACATAGACCCCACTGCTCCAGGAAGGAAGTATCCTGAATTCTGGGCGATTGGCCCTCAGCTCTGAGTCCTCTCCAGGTTCCAGCCCTTGATGTCTGCAGGAAGGGAATGGGTATCTGTTCTCTGACCTGCTTTTCTAGCCTCACATTCTCTCCATGACCAGAAATGGATGGATGCCCGTGTCCTCCTGTCCCTCCTGCAGGAGATCACTGTCCCCACGAGAGTCTGTGCCTGTTATTACCTTCCTCCCTCCTGACTCCTCTCCTGCCATGTTCCCCTCCCTCTTCCTCTCCTAAGATATGCTTCATTTCCTTTCTACTGTCAACCTCCACCAATCACATTGTTATGAAGTAGAGAAGCACTGGAGGACAGACAGTCCATGTGCTGATACCCACTCACTAAATCCACTGATTCTTCTTGTTGGGGAGTTGCTGTCCTGGGTCTGGCATTGCGGAAGACATTGAGGGAGAAAGTGTCAACTACCTCCATGTAGTCCATGTCTGTTATGAGCCTGACATGACCATACTCAGGAGACAACCTTATCCCTCCCTCAATTCCTAGAACCATTATAAAGGGTGAGTGAAGCTTAGAGGATGGTAACTTGTCCAATTTCCCTTAGTCTCTCAATGAGGCTCTGGGAAGTGGTCAGCTGTGTGGCCACATAAACATAAAGCATCTGCCAGGGGTTTGCCCTGACTTTTGGAAGGAAAGCATGAGGAAAGGTCACAGGGTGGTCATGACAGGGATGTGATAGGGGTCAAGGCTGACACCATCTGGCAAGAGCACTTGGTACTGAGAGGAGCAGTGACCCTTTGGCCCACTTCCCAGAGGTTCTGCCCTGGGACAGGACAATGATAGGACGATCACAAGTGACAGGTCAGTGGGGCTGTTAGTACAAGAGTTTGAAACAGGCCCAGCAGCCCTTCACACAGTCCTGTAGAATGATTGCCCACCCTGGAGCTTCTGCAGTGCAGCTGCACATGGACCTTCTTCTCACGGAAGCACATGCCCTTATGTGACTCTGGGAAAAGACACTGGAGTATATGCAGTTATGCCAGAGGGAATTTCTTTAACAGTGCAGCTGTTGGTGTGGTCCTTAAGGAGGTGCAAGTACCACAGAAATACGGTGTTACAGGGATACCTGGGTAGCTCAGTCATTAAGTGCCTGCCTTTGGCTCAGGTCATGGTTCCAGGGTCCTGGAATCAAGCCCTGCATCGGGCTCCCTGCTCCGTGGGAAGCTTGTTTCTCCCTCTTGCACACACCCTGCTTCTATTGCCTCTCTTGCTCTATATCTTTGAGTCAAATAACTAAAATCTTAAAAAAGAAGAAGAAGAAGGAGGAGGAGGAGGAGGAGGAAGAGGAAAAGGAAGAAGGAGAAGGAGAAGAAGAAGAAGGAGAAAAATAGGAAGGAAGGTGAAGGAAAGAAAGGACGGAAGGAAGGAAGGACAGGAAATAGGAGGTAGGGTGGCATGGAGTGGGGGGTAGGAGGGAGAGAGGGAAGGAGGAAGGAAGGAAGGAAACTAGGAAGCAAGCAAGGAAGGAAATATTAAAGAAGGAAGGAAGGAAGGAAGGAAGGGGGGAGGAAGATGGTGTTACAAGTCCTAGAAGTTGTACATGCTAGAGTTACACTCCTTGACCACCTGCCACACACTAGAACTTTGACTCTGGGTCAGGTGTCTGTGAGAGAGTTGTGTCCCTGCCAGAATACATTCACGATAAGTCATTAACAGAATGGTCCTCTCTGAGACACAATTCCCAAGAGGTGCCAAGCAAACAAAACCACCATCAGGCATTCAGCAGTGGCAGAGGGAGGGGAGTAGAGGTTTTATGGGAACGAAAGTTGCAGAGAGCAAAGCAAGAACAGACTTTTTCCAAGACAGCACACTCAAAGCCTACAGTCACAATTCCTCTTCCTATTATGTCATTAAGATATGAAGTGAGCCAATCAGTCTTCTACCCTATTTCCCTGTTTTGATTTCACATGCACTTTTACAGTCTCCAGATCAGTGGTTGCAACCTGACCGTTACCTGGAACACTCTCCCATTAATTCCTACCTAAGTGCTATTCGGATCAGGAGAGTCTCCCCCCCGCCCCCACCGGTTGATAACATTGTCCAGGATCTCCACAAACAAATCCATAGAGACACAGGCATGAGAGGAGCCCAGCCATTCCTCCTACTCTAGTTGAGGTTGTGGTGAGTCATTCAACATCTCCCTGAAAATTTCCATGGGTTCCCAGAAGTCTGTTAGGCTTGGAGGAATCAGCGCCCTTCAGTAAGACATTTATCACAGTTGCGAATCTGAGATGTGATAGAGATGCTACAGGAATCACCAATCACACTCAGTTGTTCAAGTTTATTATAGCTCTCACCACCAAATGTAAGGCCCCGATTCCAACTCTTAGGGATACACATGAAATGTGGCTAGTGTGACTGAGAAATATGTTTCTTTCCTTGGAATTAAGTGAGTTAAAGAATGATGGAATAAGATCATACATATACATATACACATATATAATCATATACATACATATACACAGAGAGATACAGGCTAATGGCTAGCACCCTGGATAGCAGAACTGTAGACTCCAAAGTTGAAGACGAAAGTGCCCATCCCTTCATGGTTCCTGGCTGAGAAGTGTGCTGGCCTGATTGGGTCATTCATTTGCAGGTATTTACAGTAACAGAACAGATAATACCAAAATCCCCAGGGAACTTCGAATAGCGAAAACAATCTTGAGCATGAGAGAAGAGTGGAAGCTCCGTTCTTCCTGACTTAAAATGCATTGCAAGCTACAATACTCTAACCATATGGTACTGCCATAAAAACAGACAGGGAGAACAATGGATCAGCATAGAGAGCCCCCAAATGAACACACATACACGGGCACAGGATTCTTAGCAAGGATGCCAAGACTGCACCATGGAGAAGGATAGTCTCTTCAACAATGGAGAGAATGGAAAGAGAGAAGACATGTGCAAATACACATTGCAAAAGGAGCTAAGATTCAAAATATATGAGAAACTCCTGCATGTGAATTGCAAAAACAACCCAAGAAAGCCACCCACCCAGTTTGATCATGGGAGAAAGACTTGAGTGGGCATTACTTCAAAGAAAATTTACAAATGGCCAACAGACATATGACAACCTGCTCCACATCCCTGATTACCGTGGATGTGCAGATTCAAAGGACAAAGAGATATCACCTCACTTGTTCAGATGCCAGTTACAGAAAGAAAAGAAGGAAAGGAAAAGGGAGGGGAGGAGGTAGGGGGAGGCTAAGGAAAGACGAAGATAAAGACAGAACCATAGGGAATATTGATGAGAATAAGGGAAATCAGAGCCTTGGTACACAGAATGTAAAATGGCACAGACATAATGAATGAAAAACAATAATGAGTATTTCAAAGAACCGCAAATAGAAGTACCACATGATCCAGTGGTCACACTTCTGGACATAGTGTAAGGGGAAAGGAAACCAGCTTCTCTAGCACAGAGCTGCAACGTTATAAACACTGCAGCAATCTACACTATAGCCAGGAAATGGAAATGGCCCCAGTGTCCATACACAGGTGAATTGAAAAATTGTTGAAGAAAATGTGGTACCTTAGTACAGTGGAATATTATTCCAACTTCAAAAGAGAAGTGAACTTATCATGTGCGGAACCAGGAATGAGCCCGCAGAGCCTTATTCTAAGCATAATATACCAATCACAGAAACACAAATACTGTGTGTTTGCGTGACCATGAGGTGTATAAAATGGTCAAAGGCATAGAAGCAGAGAGCAGAGGATTGGTTGCCAAGCACTGGGGGGCAGGGGGGTGAAGGAAGTGAGGAGTTGCTATCATGGGCTTTCGTCCTGCATGAGAATTGGCCCCATCTCTGACAGAAGTTGACATGCCTGGTCCTCTGTGGGACCTACATCTATAACTTTCCACAATCTCTGACTCACCACAAGCATGTGGGCTTTCTCTCTGCGGTCCTCACTAATGACTAGTCTTCAATGGGCTGTTAAACGCACATGAGCTGCCCTGGGTTATTTGTCCATGGAGGCCACTTAAAATGTTGGGCAATGGAGATGAGCATCTCCAGGTATGTAATGGATGTGGGACTTGCTCTGTGACTGATGGTCCCATAGTTGAGTGATAGGTGCAGATCAGCACCCCAGAGCTACAACACTGGAATGTGGGCCTAGGTTCCTATTGTTGCTTTTCCACATAGAAGGCAAGAATTTGGCCATTCATCCCTGCAGCATCTCCTTCTGAGGAAAGGGAGTTGTAAGCAAATCTCCAAGTACGACTGTATTGAGAAAGGAGAGTGGTATTGTATGCGATACATTTATATGCATTGTATGTGCAGGGTTGATGAGATTTTATTTTTTTGGAGAAGTTTGACTGTTGTGTAAGTGGGAAATGCCTCCTGAGGAAACACACACAGACAGACAGAAAGGCACACAGACACAGACACACACACACTGACAGTTGCACCACACAGATGCACACAGCCAACCCCAGCACTCACACACCAGAAACCACACCATCTAAATGACCTATTGCCTCCGAGAATGTAGAACAAGGCCATAGTTCCTTACAGGACAGGTTCTCTCATTAAATCTCAACATCCATTCCCAAAAGGAATGCAGAATCAGGGTGATTCCTGCAGACTGAAGCATTTCTCACCTTCTTCGTCAGTGATGTTGGACTTGAAGAAGACTATTTTTATAAAAACATGACCTGTATGATGTTCTTCATCCACCTGCAATTAGCGAAAAGATTACAGTGTGAGGAATACATCACACTATACAGTGTTTACACAGGTGTTTTGTTTCTATTTCGGAAACCAAATGGCAGCCAGGGGTTGAGTCAATGGCCCCAGAACAAAACACAGTGCACAAGGACAAAATTCTAACATTTCATACAAGATCATGCAAGGCCATTTTGATCAGGAAACCAAAAATCCAAAGACAAACACTTCTGCTGAGGAAAGTGCTCACTACCATACAGCTTGTAGCTGATGTCATTCAAAAATACACTATTGTATCTGGTATCACACTCTCACTTGAAATTCTCCCCACTGACATAATTAGATATATCACCTGACGTGTCCAGGTTCCAAATTTAATAGCTTAGTTCTCTTGAAGAAGAAAACAAAATGTCTCTCTTAGACAAAAAGAGCTTACCTTGGAAAGGGTTGGGGCTTCTCCTGTGGCATCCAGCCGAGAAGCTCTGTACAAGGCACTCCGTGGGAGCTAGGAGTAGACATAGGAACAATCAGGACCCGATGATGCTGCTCAGCAACTAGCCAGGGAGCTCTGTGGGATGTGGAACAGTGTGGCAGTGTGCTTTTTGGTGATGAGTAAGGATAGACTGAGCTGCTGCTGGGAAGTCCTCCTTGGTGGACAAAGAAAGGCAGAGTGGACGAACAGAAAGGAAAGAGAAACTGGACCTTTGGTTTTCTTGCTATGAGGAGACAATTTGGTATGAAAGAGTCAGTCTAGAAAAGGATTAACTGTAACATGCATGCTATTTTGTAATGACAGAGTTCCATGACCTCTCCTGCATCTTTGAGGTTCAACTAAATGCCACTCTCTTCTTTGTATGCCAGTTCTTCTCTCAGGATGCCCATAGGCCGCTACTGTACTGATCATGTCTCTGTAAGGCTTTCTACTTTACTGGGAGACTGAAATCAATCCTAGGCAAATACCTATTATAGTTGTTCATGAATCAATTATCCTAAAAGAAACCACTTATGAAAGACTTGGAATACTGACATCATACCATTTAAAAATGCCTGTTTTTCTTTTTCTTTTCACTGAAATTCAAATTTTTTAAATAATTTTTTATTTTTTATAAACATATATTTTTATCCCCAGGGGTACAGGTCTGTGAATCACCAGGTTTACACACTTCACAGCACTCACCAAAGCACATACCCTCCCCAATGTCCATAATCCCACCCACTTCTCCCAAACCCCCTCCCCCCAGCAATTCTCAGTTTGTTTTGTGAGATTAAGAGTCACTTATGGTTTGTCTCCCTCCCAATCCCATCTTGTTTCATTTATTCTTCTCCTACCCACTTAAGCCCCCATGTTGCATCACCACTTCCTCATATCAGGGAGATCATATGATAGTTGTTTTTCTCTGCTTGACTTATTTCGCTAAGCATGATACGCTCTAGTTCCATCCATGTTGTCGCAAATGGCAAGATTTCATTTCTTTTGATGGCTGCATAGTATTCCATTGTGTATATATACCACATCTTCTTGATCCATTCATCTGTTGATGGACATCTAGGTTCTTTCCATAGTTTGGCTATTGTGGACATTGCTGCTATAAACATTCGGGTGCATGTGCCCCTTTGGATCACTATGTTTGTATCTTTAGGGTAAATACCAATAGTGCAATTGCTGGGTCATAGGGCAGTTCTATTTTCAACATTTTGAGGAACCTCCATGCTGTTTTCCAGAGTGGCTGAACCAGCTTGCATTCCCACCAACAGTGTAGGAGGGTTCCCCTTTCTCAACATCCTCGCCAGCATCTGTCATTTCCTGACTTGTTGATTTTAGCCATTCTGACTGGTGTGAGGTGATATCTCATTGTGGTTTTGATTTGTATTTCCCTGATGCCGAGTGATATGGAGCACTTTTTCATGTGTCTGTTGGCCATCTGGATGTCTTCTTTGCAGAAATGTCTGTTCATGTCCTCTGCCCATTTCTTGATTGGATTATTTGTTCTTTGGGTGTTGAGTTTGCTAAGTTCTTTATAGATTCTGGACACTAGTCCTTTATCTGATATGTCGTTTGCAAATATCTTCTCCCATTCTGTCAGTTGTCTTTTGACTTTGTTAACTGTTTCCTTTACTGTGCAAAAGCTTTTGATCTTGATGAAATCCCAATAGTTCGTTTTTGCCCTTGCTTCCCTTGCCTTTGGTGTTGTTCCTAGGAAGATGTTGCTGCGGCTGAGGTCGAAGAGGTTGCTCTCTGTGTTCTCCTCAAGGATTTTGATGGATTCCTTTCGCACATTGAGGTCCTTCATCCATTTTGAGTCTATTTTTGTGTGTGGTGTAAGGAAATGGTCCAATTTCATTTTTCTGCATGTGGCTGTCCAATTTTCCCAGCACCATTTATTGAAGAGGCTGTCTTTTTTCCATTGGACATTCTTTCCTGCTTTGTCGAAGATTAGTTGACTGTAGAGTTGAGGGTCTATTTCTGGGCTCTCTATTCTGTTCCATTGATCTATGTGTCTGTTTTTGTGCCAGTACCATGCTGTCTTGATGATGACAGCTTTGTAATAGAGCTTGAAGTCCGGAATTGTGATGCCACCAACGTTGGCTTTCTTTTTCAATATCCCTTTGGCTATTCGAGGTCTTTTCTGGTTCCATATAAATTTTAGAATTATTTGTTCCATTTCTTTGAAAAAGATGGATGGTAATTTGATAGGAATTGCATTAAATGTGTAGATTGCTTTAGGTAGCATAGACATTTTCACAATATTTATTCTTCCAATCCAGGAGCATGGAACATTTTTCCATTCTTTGTGTCTTCCTCAATTACTTTCATGAGTACTTTATAGTTTTCTGAGTATAGATTCTGTGCCTCTTTGGTTAGGTTTATTCCTAGGTATCTTATGGTTTTGGGTGCAATTGTAAATGGGATAGACTCCTTAATTTCTCTTTCTTCTGTCTTGCTGTTGGTGTAGAGAAATGCAACTGATTTCTGTGCATTGATTTTATTTCCTGACACTTTACTGAATTCCTGTATAAGTTCTAGCAGTTTTGGAGTGGAGTCTTTTGGGTTTTCCACATATAGTATCATATCATCTGCAAAGAGTGATAATTTGACTTCTTCTTTGCTGATTTGGATGCCTTTAATTTCCTTTTGTTGTCTGATTGCTGAGGCTAGGACCTCTAGTACTATGTTGAATAGCAGTGGTGATAATGGACATCCCTGCTGTGTTCCTGACCTTAGCAGAAAAGCTTTCAGTTTTTCTCCATTGAGAATGATATTTGCGGTGGGTTTTTCATAGATGGCTTTGATGATATTGAGGTATGTCCCCTCTATCCCTACACTTTGAAGAGTTTTGATCAGAAAGGGATGCTGTACTTTGTCAAATGCTTTTTCAGCATCTATTGAGAGTATCATATGGTTCTTGTTCTTTCTTTTATTGATGTGTTGTATCACATTGATTTGCGGATGTTTTGTTTGTTTGTTTGTTTGTTAGGGGTTTTTTTGTATTGTTTGGAGTGGTGTGGGGGGCTTATTCCATTCTAACTGTCTGATTTGCGGATATTGAACCAACCTTGCAGCCCTGGAATAAATCCCACTTGGTCATGGTGAATAATCCTTTTAATGTACTGTTGAATCCTATTGGCTAGTATTTTGTTACGTATTTTCACATCTGTGTTCATCAAGGATATTGGTCTATAGCTCTCTTTTTTGATGGGATCCTTGTCTGGTTTTGGGATCAAGGTGATGCTGGCCTCATAAAATGAGTTTGGAAGTTTTCCTTCCATTTCTATTTTTTGGAACAGTTTCAGGAGAATAGGAATTAGTTCTTCTTTAAATGTTTGGCAGAATTCCCCCGGGAAGCTGTCTGGCCCTGGGCTTTTGTTTGTTTGGAGATTTTTAATGACTGTTTCAATCTCCTTACTGGTTAAGGGTCTGTTCAGGCTTTCTACTTCTTCCTGGTTCAGTTGTGGTAGTTTATATGTTTCTAGGAATGCATCCATTTCTTCCAGATTGTCAAATTTGTTGACGTAGAGTTGCTCATAGTATGTTCTTATAATAGTTTTTATTTCTTTGGTGTTGCGATCTCTCCTCTTTCATTCATGATTTTATTTATTTGGGTCCTTTATCTTTTCTTTTTGATAAGTCTGGCCAGGGGTTTATCAATTTTATTAATTCTTTCAAAGAACCAGCTCCTAGTTTTGTTCATTTGCTCTATTGTCTTTTTGGTTTCTATTTCATTGATTTCTGCTCTGATCGTTATGATTTCTCTTCTCCTGCTGGGCTTAGGGTTTCTTTCTTGTTTTTTCTCCAGCTCCTTTGGGTGTAGGGTTAGGTTGTGTACCTGAGACCTTTCTTGTTTCTTGAGAAAGGCTTGTACCGCTATATAGTTTCCTCTCAGGACTGTCTTTGTTGTGTCCCACAGATTTTGAACCGTTGTATTTTCATTGTCATTTGTTTCCATGATTTTTTTCAATTCTTCTTTAGTTTCCCGGTTGACCCATTCATTCTTTAGAAGGATGCTGTTTAGTCTCCATGTATTTGGGTTCTTTTCAAACTTCCTTTTGTGGTTGAGTTCTAGCTTTAGAGCATTGTGGTCTGAAAATATGCAGGGAATGATCCCAATCTTTTGATACCAGTTGAGTCCTGATTTAGGACCGAGGATGTGATCTATTCTGGAAAATGTTCCATGTGCACTAGAGAAGAATGTGTATTCTGTTGCTTTGGGATGAAATGTTCTGAATATATCTGTGGTGTCCATCTGGTCCAGTGTGTCATTTAAGGCCTTTATTTCCTTGTTGATCTTTTGCTTGGATGATCTGTCCATTTCAGTGAGGGGAGTGTTAAAGTCCCCTACTATTATTGTATTATTGTTGATGTGTTTCTTTGATTTTGTTATTAATTGGTTTATATAGTTGGCTGTTCCCACGTTGGGGGCATAGATATTTAAAATTGTTAGATCTTGTTGGACAGACCCTTTGAGTATGATATAGTGTCCTTCCTCATCTCTTATTATAGTCTTTGGCTTAAAATCTAATTGATCTAAGGATTGCCACTTCTGCTTTCTTCTGATGTCCATTAGCATGGTAAATTCTTTTCCACCCCCTCACTTTAAATCTGGAGGTGTCTTCGGGCTTAAAATGAGTTTCTTGGAGGCAACATATAGATGGGTTTTGTTTTTTTATCCATTCTTATACCCTGTGTCTTTTGATTGTGGCATTTAGCCCATTAACATTCAGGGTAACTATTGAGAGATATGAATTTAGTGCCATTGTATTGCCTGTAAGGTGACTGTTACTGTATATGGTCTCTGTTCCTTTCTGATCTACCACTTGTAGGCTCTCTCTTTGCTTAGAGAACCCATTTCAATATTTCCTGTAGAGTTGGTTTGGTGTTTGCAAATTCTTTCAGTTTTTGTTTGTCCTGGAAGCTTTTAATCTCTCCTTCTATTTTCAATGATAGCCTAGCTGGATATAGTATTCTTGGCTGCATGTTTTTCTCGTTTAGTGCTCTGAAAATATCATGCCAGCTCTTTCTGGCCTGCCAGGTCTCTGTGGATAAGTCAGCTGCCAATCTAATATTTTTCCCATTGTATGTTACAGACTTCTTTTCCTGGGCTGCTTTCAGGATTTTCTCTTTGTCACTGAGACTTGTAAATTTTACTATTAGGTGATAGGGTGTGGGCCTATTCTTATTGATTTTGAGGGGCATTCTCTGAACCTCCTGAATTTTGATGTTCATTCCCTTTGCCATATTGGGGAAATTCTCCTCAATAATTCTCTCCAGTATACCTTCTGCTCCCCTCTCTCTTTCTTCTTCTTCTGGAATCCCAATTATTCTAATGTTGTTTCGTCTTATGGTGTCACTTATCTCTCGAATTCTCCCCTCGTGGTCCAGTAGCTGTTTGTCCCTCTTTTGCTCAGCTTCTTTATTCTCTGTCATTTGGTCTTCTATATCACTAATTCTTTCTTCTGCCTCATTTATCCTAGCAGTGAGAGCCTCCATTTTTGATTGCACCTCATTAATAGCTTTTTTGATTTCAACTTGGTTAGATTTTAGTTCTTTTATTTCTCCAGAAAGGTCTTTTATATCTCTCAAGAGGGTTTCTCTAATATCTTCCATGCCTTTTTCGAGCCTGGCTAGAACCTTGAGAATTGTCATTCTGAACTCTAGATCTGACATATTACCAATGTCTGTATTGATTAGGTCCCTAGCCTTTGGTACTGCCTCTTGTTCGTTTTTTTTTGTGTTGAATTTTTCCGTCTTGTCATTTTGTCCAGATAAGAGTATATGAAGGAGCAAGTAAAATACTAAAAGGGTGGCAACAACCCCAGGAAAATATGCTTTAACCAAATTAGAAGAGATCCCAAATCGTGAGGGGGGAGAAAGGGGATAAAAAGAGGTTCAAAAACCAAGAAAGAAAAAAGAAAAAAAAAAGAAAAGAAAAGAATTTAAAAAAAGAAAACAAATAAGAAAAATATAAAAAAGAAAAAATATATATATTGGATAAACTAGTTAAAAAACGTTAAAAAAGAAAAACGTAAAAGTTAAAAAAAATTTACCAGAGGCGAGAAAAAAAAACAAAAAATGAAAAAGAAAAAAATTAAATTAACTGCAAGACTAAAAAAAAATCACAGGGAAAAAGCCATGAGTTCCGTGCTTTGCTTTCTCCTCCTCTGGAATTCTGCTGCTCTCCTTGGTATTGAAACCGCACTCCTTGGTAGGTGAACTTGGTCTTGGCTGGATTTCTTGTTGATCTTCTGGGGGAGGGGCCTGTTGTAGTGA
>NC_081558.1:71185113-71194566 GCF_022355385.1 Mustela nigripes | reverse complement strand
CCCCCCCCCCCCCCCCCCCCCCCCCCCCGCCCCGGGTGAGTAATCCGCTCGGGTTTGCTTTCAGGAGCTTTTGTTCCCTGAGCGCTTTCTGTAGAGTTCCGGAGGACAGGAATACAAATGGTGGCCTCCTGGTCTCCGGCCAGGAGGAGCCGAGAGCCCAGGGCCACACTCCTCAGTGCGCCCTCAGAGAACAGCGCCCAGTTACTCCCGTCTGCCTGACCTCCGGCCACGCTCCGAGCTCACTGAGCCTGCAACCGGTTCAAGGTAACACCTAGCTGCGATCTTACTGTCGGCTCTGTCTCTGTAGCCGGTTTTCCTGTTCCAATACCCGCAAGCTCTGCGACACTCAGACACCCCTGATCCTTCTGTGACCCTGCGGGACCTGAGGCCACGCTGACCCCGCGTGGGCTTTGCCCCTGTTTAGCCTCTGGAGCCATGTCCCTCAGCGGAACAGACTTTTAAAAGTCCTGATTTTGTGCGCCGTTGCTCCGCCGCTTGCCGGGAGCCGGCCCCTCCCCCTGGGTTCTATCTTCCCGTCGCTTTGGATTCACTTCTCCGCCGGTCCTACCTTTCAGAAAGTGGTTGTTTTTCTGTTTCCAGAATTGCTGTTCTTCTTATCTTCGATCTGCCGATGGATTTTCAGGTGTTTGCAATCTTTAGATAAGCTAATCTAGCTGATCTCCGGCTAGCTGAAGTAGTCTCAGCCTGCTACTTCTCCGCCATCTTGACTCCCTGAAATTCAAATTATTTAACGTATAGTGTCGTTTTGGTTTCAGAAGTAGAGTTTCATGATTATCCATCATGTGGTATCCATGTTTCCCTTCTAGTCTTCCCATCCTTTATATTATGTGTGTGTGTGTGTGTGTGTACATGTGTGTGTGTCTGTGTGTCTGGGCATGTTTGTGTGTGTCCATGTGTGTCCATTGAGTCAGGGACCAATTATCCTGTACAGGCCATTGAGCCAATGGAAAGTTCATTATGGAGATGAGCCAAGGAACATGGGCCGACACTCTAACCCAGCTGTGCAGGGGATTTGCAACAAGGGTGTTGGGCACCAAGCTCACAACTGAGGTTTCCATTGAGTTCCTATTTCCCACTGTCCCTTGGATGTGTGACTGCACGGGCCGAGCATTTGTAAGGCTTATGCAAATGTCCTCAAATACACTGAAATCTCTCACAGCTTCTTCTTTGCCTCAGCCACGACCAAGCAATGACCCCAGCACTGACAGATGTTACTTGCACTATCTTGCATGGGCCCTTAGAATCTGTGGGATGACCAGGACCATGGTAGCTTTCCAGATGCATTGCACATAAGTTCTAGGCCTCATCAGCTGTGAAGTGCCCCTGTAACTACCCTGCTTTATGTGGCCACCGAGGCTTCCTTCTAATGTTTTGGCAGTCTGGAGGATCTCTGTAGACTCTGATACTACCAGTCATGGACTTAGATGCAGAAACTCCCTTGCTCTCTAATGACCCTGTGGCTGAGAGGTAAGTGCAGGTCAGTGGCCCGGAACATCAACAGTGGGACCTAGGCCTTGGTTCACACTGTGACCTTTCCATGTAGGAAGAGTTAAGAGCTAGGGCCATTCATGTCGGCTCCATCTCAGGTCGTGGAAAGGAATACTGAAGCATTCCCCAGATACAAATGCAGAGGAGGAGGAATGAGTCAATGTAAGCAAAACATGCATGTGAGGAGTATTTTCATTTTTCTCTTTAGAAAGCCAACCCCTGCACAGTGCTGGTTAAGTGAGAAAGAGCTCCTGAGGAAATAGGTGTGTGCCTGTGTGTTTATGTGTGTGCATGTGCACGCGTGCACACACACACACACCATACACTCATGCAGTCATGTTTACAATCATGCTGCATAGACTCATACATAGACCCCCTTCCACCCTCACACACAAAAACCACATCTAATTTAACGACTTCCTTCTAGAGTCTGTGAAACAGTTATAGCTTTTACAGTAGAGGTGGTTTATATCACTTCCCCTACCCACATTGGCTGTGGGAACCCGGACCCTGGGTGTTTCTCCAAAGGAGTCAGGGTACCCCCACCCTATGCATCACCTAGATTGTGTGTAAAAAAGGACTGTCTCTAGGGTATGTACAATTTTGGGTTCTTCCTGCCTCCACCTGCAAATAGAGAAAAGAACCACTGTGAGGATCACACCCTTGTATACAGTGTTTTCCAATGATTTCAGGAAACCAGAACGTATACAAGGTCAATGGCTCCCCCAAATTAAAGAGGACACCTATGGAAAAGGCCTGAGCTCTCCATGGCAGTAGTCCATTCTGATCAGCAAACACAACATTCTTTTTCAGGAAATGAAAGTTTCCATGAATGGAAAGGCTTGCTACTATACATGTTGTAACTGATACTGTCATTTGTATTACCTTCTGTTTCAGCTCTCAGTTGGTTATAGACAGGCACTCAACATGGCCCCAAAAGGAAATTGCCTATAGGATTGCTACTGTACATTGTGCTTCTCCTACCTGAATAGGATTGAGAAACAAGAGAGGGAGGGAGAGAGAGAGAGAATACGAGAGATTTCTAACTCAGAAAAGGAAAGATGATGTTACCTTGGGGAGAGATGGGATGCCTTTCTCCATCCTGTCATCAGGAACATTCTCCGCTGGGCTCTCTGGAGGATCTGGAGGACACAGAGGAACTGTCAGAACATTGCTTGAATTATTATTGCTCAGGAATTATTCCAGGAGTTTTGCTTGATGTGAACACAGAGTCGCAGTGCATGGGTGTGATGGGTGAACAAGTAAGGACTGAGCTGCCGCTGGGCCCACCTACTTGGGGGATGAAAAATGCAAAGCAGAGGAGTAGGAAAGTAGTGAGAAACAGAGTTTTTGCTTTTTTAGCTAAGGGGCTCTAATCAGGATGAAATAGTCAATGTGAAGTACGGCAAACACGAACTGCATGCCTTGTTTCCATGGCAGAGTCCCGTGATGCATCCTACCCAGTGTAAATTCCCTCTTCTCCACATAGTAAAGGACTATTTCAACTTCCATGTGTACAGTAATACAGGTTCTCTTTTCATCAGCTAGTCCTTTGGTTTCTCCTTGCTTTCCTGGGATGTAATATTCATAGTATTTATGTTTCTAATCATCTGTAAGCATACCCTCAGGAGTGTTAATGTCATTCAAAATTCTTTGTATCCATTCTTTTTTTTTTTTTTAGTTTATTTTTTATTTATTTTCAGCATAACAGTATTCATTATTTTTTCACCACACCCAGTGCTCCATGCAATCCATGCCCTCTATAATGCCCACCACCTGGTACCCCAACCTCTCACCCCCCTGCCACTTCAGACCCCTCAGATTGTTTTTCAGAGTCCATAGTCTCTCATGGTTCACCTCCCCTTCCAATTTCCCCCAACTCTCTTCTCTTCTCTAACTCCCCATGTCCTCCATGCTATTTGTTATGCTCCACAAATAAGTGAAACCATATGATCATTGACTCTCTCTGTTTGACTTATTTCACTCAGCATAATCTCTTACAGTCCCATCCATGTTGCTCCAAAAGTTGGGTATTCATCTTTTCTGATGGAGGCATAATACTCCATAGTGTATATGGACCACATCTTCCTTATCAATTCGTCCGTTGAAGGGCATCTTGGTCCTTTCCACAGTTTGGAGACTGTGGCCATTGCTGCTATAAACATTGGGGTACAGATGGCCCTTCTTTTCACTACATCTGTATCTTTGGGGTAAATACCCAGGAGTGCAAAGACCTCAACGTGAGACAGGAATCCATCAGAATCCTAGAGGAGAACATAGGCAGTAATCTCTTCAATATCTTTGTATCCATTCTTACAATTTACCCACAAAACTGTTTCACTGGGTTAAAAATACCTCAGCACCCATGAGGAAATAGCTCCACCTTCCCCCCTGCCTCTAGGCCTTAGTACCTCTTAGTGGAATCCTACAAATTATGTCTTTCTCCGCCTGCAAATTCCAGTTGTGTGATTCATGCTGCTAGGAACGTAGGTGTAAAGATTGTATATGTTGCCATATTGGGGAATCCTCAACATAAGCATTTGTCAAAACTCATACTATGTCAAATCACAAAGAATGTGTTATAGTGTCAATTATGCACTGAGAATGAATAAAAATACATCGATGTGGTTGCACTGATTGTAAAAAATGTACAACCCCCAAGTAAGAAGTTATTCCTAGGGGAAACTGGAGGCCTAGCTAATGGAAATTTTCTGTATTATCTGTTCAGCTTTATGTTCATCTAAACCTGTTCTGAATCCTATCTAGTAAGTTTTAAAAGTTTGGAAACAGTGATTCAGGGAGAGATCTATATCTCCCTATATTCCAGATTCAGATAAGTTCTAAGATTTACTTAGAGATGTTGTTTCCCTTTTTAAATTTTTTTTAATTTTTTATTTTTTATAAACATATATTTTTATCCCCAGGGGTACAGGTCTGTGAATCACCAGGTTTACACACTTCACAGCACTCACCAAAGCACATACCCTCCCCAAATGTCCATAACCCCACCCCCCTTCTCCCATCTCCCCCTTTTTAAATTTTTAAAAAAATTTGTTCAGTGTTCCGTTGTTTATGCACCACACCCAGTGTTCCATGCAATATATGCCCTCCTTAATACCCACCACCAGGCTAACCCATTCCCCCACCCCCTCCCTTCCAAAACCTTCAGGTTGTTTCTCAGAGTCCAGTCTCTCATGCTTTGTCTCCCCCTCCAATTTCCCCCAATTCACGTTTCCTTGTTGTTTCCTATAAGATTGAACCCAACTTTGAGTTCAATACTAACACCAGTTGACTTAGTAAATTTAAATTTGTACACATGAAATTACAGAAAAATGTTCCATCACATTTTTGTTTTGTTTTGTTTTTTCATTAACATAAGGTGCTTAGTGAGAGCGAGAGTACTCTGGATCAACTTCATGAAGAAATTTCCACAATACATTCCTTTGACTCATCAGTGGATTGGACCTTATTGTGGGGCCAGAAGTGACCTTGTCTGGTCTGTCTATTGATGACAGGTGATTTTCCCGAGTTGGCTGGCACATCATTGTCTGTGTCGTCTGGCATAAGCCTGAGCAGCAGGTAACAGAGGAGAGGGCTGTTGACGACCTTCAGGCTGAAGACCAGAGAAAAATTCGTCATACTTTATACATGGTTCAGTCCTCTGACCACTTCTTCCTCAGCTGCACAGCAGAGACTCCTGGATCAGAGTAGGAGTTACGAAGATGGTACAGTGTATGTCTGCACTTAAAACCCCCAACAGACAGGTTTTATGGGCAAATATATTTCTTTAGCTGAGACACTAGAGAAACACCATACAGCAGAGTAAGCATATGTGATTGCCTAGGTTCACACTCCACTTCAGAGGACCATGCCCCCCAGAGATTACGGGGACACCCCTGTACCTCAGTTCCCTCATCTAGGATGTGGAAATGAGGCAACAATTTATTTGGCCCAAGTAAAGCCATAAGAAAGGAAAGAACTGGTGTTTGACCATTGTTTTGTAAGTGTTCAGCTATTGAATGATTAGAGAATGAGCTGGACACTTGGTAATGGGTGATGCCAGATAGGGAAGTTGGATGGCTCCACAGCAAGGGAAGATGGAAACTTACTCTTTAGCCTTTACATGGGACTGACATGTCACAGCTCATGGGGAATATGTACTATTGTCTGATGTGATCTCACATCAGCATTGTTAATGTGGCGGCAAGCAGGGATTCTCACCTATGTTTTACAGTGAAGCTGCTGGAAAATTCATCAGAATTACTGAAAATTAGGGAAGTTAAAATGGAAGGAGCAGAAGAAAATTTCCCAGAGTAGCCACAGTGATGAATGATGGATCTGGAGCAGGAATGTAGTTAGATCCAGGGCATGAGTATCCCTGACCACCTGAGACCTGCCTAGGGCCCTTGTGAAAATGCCCTAGACCCCTGAATCATGACTCCCATCAGTTTCTCCAAGCATCTTGCCCCAAGCTTTCTATTGCATAGGGTGGGTGCCCTGGAAGAAACGTCTGGCCAGAGAAAAATCCAAATCTTAACTCAGCCTTATAACTCTATGAATCAGTCCCTGACTCCAGAATGGTGTAATGAATTAAATCTGTGATTCTCAGCGACTTGCTTTTGATCTGGAAAAGGTCTGAGGGACTTGGACTAAGGCCTACCCAAGAAGGTACCTGGCTACCCTGGCTCAGTGTGCACCTACACATCCTGCTCCTACACATCCTGTCCTGAGTCTCAGTATTGCTCATCCTCTCCAAATCACACAATGGCAGGGAACAAGCTCCTGCCTCCTCTTAGAAGATTCCCTCTATAGGCACAGCCTGGAGATCCCACCCCTGGACTCTATTTGAGAACATAGGGCAGATACTCCAAAGGTCAGTTGTGAAAGATTCATTTCACTGAGGCAATGATACTGTCCCTTCTCACCAACAGTCCCCAGCATCACTCAAACAGCCAACAAATGTGTCCACTGTAACCCACAAAAATCCCATAAGAATTTCCAGTTTCATTTCTTATGAAAACCCCTTGTGTTCAGACTGCTAATAATTGCCCTCAGACTCTGACATGTACATTGAGGAAGACTTGACTGGTAATTCTCTAATTCTCTAAAAGTAATAACTATTGCTGCAGTGACAACATCCTCCTGATCTGTTGAAGGCAGTGTGGTGTGTTTCTGTGTGTTTTCTCTGTAAGATTGTGTTCAACACTGGTAATTGGAAATAGAACATTTTCCTAAATATCAGAAGAAAGTAAAAGCAGTCAGCTTGATAGAAGAATGACAGCTGTACAATAATATGAAAATTATAATATACATTTAGATAACCCCATAGACCACTGGGAGGGCACAAATTAAAAAAGTTAAGTGTAACGGTGAGAGTTACCTAGTTCATTTGATGAAACAGCCCTTAGAACATGAATATTTACTTACCTGTAGAACAACAATTCAGATTTCCCATTGTGGGGAGCCTCTTCACCTATTCCTACTAAGCTTCCTCTCAGGACAGAGCGTGACAGTTGAAGGGTTCAGGATATATCATCACATTCCCATGTACAGTTTTCCAAGTGATTGTGCCTCTACACAGCATGGGTCCAGGTGCTGTGTTCAGTGTCTGTCTCCATAGGCATGTGTGGCCTTAGGAGGACAGATTTGTTTCACAAACTGATCCCAGGCTCACACAGTGTTATTCTGTTTAACAAATTCTGTGAGAGAAAATATCCTGCAAGCCAAACAGAGCTGACAGAAAATTTCTGTGATTCAGGGAATAAAGCTAGCATGTGGTGAATAAAGAGAAGATTCCTTCTTGGTCTAAAACACCATCTCCATTTCTACTACTGAGCTACCAGACATTTCTAGAACAAACAATGAAAATTACTTGCAGAGGAAGAAAATAAGCAATAGTAGAATATTGAGTTTCAAATGTCATATATTCTTTGTCTCAGCATGTGATTTTTGAATTATATATATATTTTCTTACACTCTGTGTGATGTATGTTTATTTTCCCCCTGTACACAGCAAATCTATGCTCTAGGTTAGCTCATTTGTGTGAATTTCCTGAACATCTTCCCTTCTCTCTCTGTATATGGAAGAATGGTTATTCTCTGAGTAATGAAGAAAGAATATGTGTTCACCAGTGTTGGGTAAAAAACACATAATTGGTTCTTTCCAAACATATTTCAGATAAGCAACACTGTGGGATTATATGTGTGCTCTGGCTCCTAATCCTAAACTTCTAATCACACCCCTTCTGATCCTGTGGCTGTGAGAACTTGCCATGGAAGTCATGTGCCCAGCCCCCAACCAAATTACAAGTGAACATGATCATATAAAGAAGAGGGTGTTGCCAATTTAAAGCGCATTTATCAGTGGAAAGAAGGGTAGGTTGTGGAGAAAGAGGAACCCTCTTATGCTGTTGGTGGGAATGGAAGGTGGCACAACCACTTTGGAAAACATTATGTAGGTTCCTCAAAAAGCTACAACCAGAGCTATCCTATGACCCAGAAATCGCATTATTGGGTATTTACACCAAAGATACAGAGGTAGTGAAAATAAGAGCCACATGCACCGCAATGCTCATAGCAGCAATGTCTATGAGAGCCAAAGAGTGGAAGGAGCTGAGATGCCCTTCAGGAGATGAATGGATAAAGAAGATGTGGTCCATAGTTTGGCGACTGTGGCCATTGCTGTTATAAACATTGGGGTACAGATGGCCCTTCTTTTCACTACATCTGTATCTTTGGGGTAAATACCCAGTAGTGCAATGGCAAGGTCATAGGGAAGTTGTATTTTTAATTTCTTGAGGAATCTCCACACTGTTCTCCAAAGAGGATGCACCAACTTGCATTCCCACCAACAGTGTAAGAGGGTTCCCCTTTCTCCACATCCTCTCCAACACATGTTGTTTCCTGTCTTGCTAATTTTGGCCATTCTAACTGGTGTGACATTTCAATGTGGTTTTAATTTGAATTTCCCTGAGGGCTAGTGATGATGAACATTTTTTCATGTGTCTGATAGCCATTTGTATGTCTTTATTGGAGAAGTGTCTGTCCATATCTTCTGCCCATTTTTTGATATGATTGTCTTTTTTGTGTGTGTTGAGTTTGAGGAGTTCATTATAGAACCAAGATGCCCTTCAATGGATGAATGGATAAGGAAGATGTGGTCCATATACACTATGGAGTATTATGCCTCCATCAGAAAGGACAAATACCCAACTTTTGTAGCAACATGGATGGGACTGGAAGAGATTATGCTGAGTGAAATAAGCCAAGCAGAGAGAGTCAATTATCATATGGTTTCACTTATTTGTGGAGCATAACAAAAAGCATGGAGGACATGGGGAGTTAGAGAGAAGAGGGTTGGGGTAAATTGGAAAAGGAGGTGAATCATGAGAAACTATGGACTCTGAAAAACAATCTGAGGGGTTTGAAGTGGCAGTGGGGTGGGAGGTTGGGGTACCAGGTGGTGGATATTATAGAGGGCACGGATTGCATGGAGCACTGGGTCTGTTGAAAAAATAACAAATACTGTTATGCTGAAAAAAATAAAAAAAAAAGATGTGGTCCATATATACAATGGAATATTACTCAGGCATCAGAAAAGATGAATACCCAACACGTGCATCAACATGGCTAGAACTGGAGAAGATTATGTTAAATGAAGTAAGTCAAGCAGAGAAAGACAATCATGTGTTTCACTTATTTGTGGAACACAAGGAGTAGGATGGAGAACATTAGGAAGAGGAAGGAAAAATGAAAGGGGGAAATTGGAAAGCAATGAACCATGAGAGACAATGGACTCTGGGAAGTAATCTGTGGGTTTTGTATCCAGCAATTGCACTACTAGGTACTTATTCAAAGGATACAAAAAAAACAAAAATACAGACCCAAAGGTGTACATGCACCCAGTATTTATGGCAGCATTATTAATGCTAGCTAAATTATGGA